>NC_056748.1:710789663-710874663 GCF_019279795.1 Protopterus annectens | reverse complement strand
ACCTGAAATCTGAGTGTCTGGATTTGAGCTGGTAGATGAGAGGCAATCTGATTGGCTGAGTCCAGATGAGCAGCTATGAACTCCAAACTCTGTATATGTGTGGGTTGTGATTTGCTGTCACTGACTGTGATGCCTAGATGGAGGCGTAACTGCAGCAAGTAGTCCCTTGCCTGCAGGAGTAGATGCCTGGTTGGGGCAGTTAAGAGCCAATTGTCTGATTAGGTAAAGAAATACTTGGAATCCTAGCAGTCTCAAGTGAGCGGCTACCACTGCCATGTATTTGGTGAACACCCTGACGGTTGTGATGAGACCAAAGGGCAGTTGTCTGAAGTGGTAATGGCCAACACCCAGCCAGAAGCATGGATATCTCCTGGAGCGACTGTTCATTTTGATGTGATAGTACGTACCTTGAAGCTCTATCGGGTACATCCAAATGTCCTTTTGCAGCAGAGGCAGAATGAAACTTTGAATATTGCACAAAATATTTAGTATGCTGAGGTCCACGATGGGTCTCTTTAACTCCCCTGTCTTCTTTGGTACTAAGAACAATCTTGAATAGGTCCTGGCTCCCCTCTGGTCTGATGACTCTTTTTCTAGCAGCTTTTCTATTTCAAATACTGCTGCTTCCCTCTGATTGGTTGGAACATTGGGGATTCCTTTCATTCTTGTAAGGGGAATTTAGGAAAATGGTATGATATAACTTCTGGATATAATTCTCTGCACTCAGGAGTCTTTTGTTATGGATAGCCAGGCTCTTTGGTGCAGAGACAAATACCCTTGAATGTATCCACAGGGCAGCAGTTGCGCTCCTTTTCAAAAGCGCTGATAGAGTTTGTCCGAAGAGGAGTCCCGGAACCCCCGATTCTGAGGGCCATCTCTGCTGCAGGGTGGCATTTTCTGTTCGAGTTTTCCCCTCTGCTCCTAGGACAGCTATCCCTTTCTTAAGTCTTGAAAATGACCCTGGGATTGATGGAAGCAAATCTTCCTACCTCCTCACTTATTCTGGGGAAAAAGGTCCTGGGGTGGGTGGTGTATCCCTAAGACACATCTGGGGAACATATCCTTCATTTTATTGCCAAATAAGGAAGACACATCAAAGGGAGCACTGATGAATTAAGGCTTAAAAGGGTCCGCAAAGTCACATAGTCTAATCCAGGCATGTCTCCTAATGGTTATGCCTGAACCTGCCTCCCCTGCGCATCTTCTGCTGCTGCATGGGAGATCAGCCTCATGGACACATTAGATATTGGATGGCCAGTTGTGAGAAGACTGTTTTGGTCTTTGGCAGACATGGAGCCAGAAAAGGATATGAAGAGTTCTTTAGTCAAGTCTCTCTGTAATACTGTAAAATGTGCCAGGTATTTCAATGACCACACAGCAAAGGTTACTATAGCATACATGAGCTTACTGAATCTGTCCAAGGCCCTGGACTCCCTTTTAGGGGAATGGACAGAAAATCTCTACAAGCTCTTTTTTTTGGTGGCTGCCTCCACAATCATGGCATCAACTGGGACCCCTCTTGCTCCAGTGTGTCCCGTCTTTGGAAGAAGGCTAAAATTCTCTCTGGACATTTAGGGATGGGCTCTACAATATTCAGTTCCTTCCATGCCTGGCAAGAAACAAGTTCTACAAGTTAACTTGCAAAAAGCAGTCACCCAAGACATAGCCGGCTAGACCCAGAAGCCACCAGGAACACAGATTCCTCTTGGGAAGGGGTACTTGGAAGACCAACCACCTTTCTGTTTTTAGGGCTCTAGAATGTCTCCACATGAGATGCCTTCAGGTGGAGACCTGGAGGACCCCAACCCTTCAATGAAATCAGTGTTTTCCATGAGAAATGGGAATCTAGGTGGCTCCCTATACATGCTCTGTTCTGAAGAGGTATCAGAAGAAATGAGGGAATCCTGAGGTACTGACTGGAGACATGTTCGGGCTGAATATCCCTGTGGAATGGAAGAATAAGGATCAGAGTAAAGAACTGAAGGTGGTAAAGTTGTCTGAAATGGAGGTAGGGGTGGTCTTTGCCTAGGTAATGAGAAGGCCATCTCCACAATCTCAAAGGCAGATCGCCCGGGAGAAAAAGCAGCTGACGGCAAAGGAGCTGATGCTTCCTGAACTGTTGGCTCCTGCATTCCCACAAGCACTCTTCTTGAGGAAGGAGTCGGATGCAAATTGTCCATCGTTGGAAGTTCCAAGGGGCAGGGACGGCTCTGATAGCCTGGGAGTTGACTGTAGTTCCCTAGATCCGGCACCAATGCTTTGGTTCCAAGAGCCCTCTGGCTCCAAAAGGCTCAGAGATGGACAGTTCAGGAAGTAACCATAGTCGAATAACAAACCATCTTCAGATCCAATGAGGACACCCCCAGGGGTCTTGGATCTGAGGGAACAGAAACAGTAAGTCGGATCGGAGAAGGAAAGTCTAAACAGGAAGTAATCATAGGTCAGCTCATGGATCCAACGGGAGATGGAGATGGGAGTACCCCATTCTAGATTTGAGCTCTAAGGAATTTTCTCATCATCCTATTCATGTCAGCCTTGAATAAACTCCTAGGAGACCTAAGAGAAGAGATGAAAGACAGAGATCTTAAATGTCTATGGGGAGATTCCTCCAAGAAGGGTGAATGGAGCTGAAATGTGACTGGATCTTGTACAGGAAGAGGAGATTAGATCTGAGGTGATTTTGATTTCGAAGTACGCAGATCCCAGATGGTTGGATCGAATACACAATTTGTTATAAAGGAAATACAATCAATCAGTCAGCCATCTGGCAAAAAGTTACTTTGGCAACTGATTTCCCCAAATTTATATCTGAAAATGAAACAAACTGGCCAGTTTTCCTTATGTTTTTTATTCTATGAGGTAAAAATGTAATTGTAAACATCCAATAAAGGTGCAACGTGTATTCACCCTTGCTAGCAAATTTAGGAAAAAATACAAGAAAAATAAAGGATTGATTGATATTAAGAGTCTGATACCACCTTAGGGAGAAGGATGCATTGGCTCGTAATCCAACTCTATACTTGTGAAAGATCAAGTATGTTAGTTTTGAAGACAAGGCTAGAATCTCTGAAATTTGTTTATCAGAAGTAATGGCTACTAGAAATACAGTTTTCCGAGAAAGACATTTAAGGTCACACCTACCTGCTGGTTCAAAGGGGCAATGGAATAAGTGCTTAGAGCACCAGATTTAGATTCCATGGTGGAGTAGGGTCTTTCATGAGATGCCTTAAAAGAAGTGTGCCTCGCAAAAAGGCTGCAGAGCTTATGAGAGGCTACAAAAAAAACTTCAAATCCAATGTGAAAACTCGATATTGCCACTAATTGGACCTTAACTGTCAAGGAACTAGCCCCATCTTTAAAATATAGAGTCAAAAATTCAAGGATTTTAGTACAGGCGCTGAAAAAGTATCATCATTATTTTTATTTTGATGGGCCCAGTAAACAAACCTTCTTCATTTACTGGAACATTCAACATAGTTTTGGGTGCATAGTAAGCATTGGACATTTAACACATTCCAGAAGGATATAGGATATAGTGGTGGGAATCGTGTAGGTGCTAAACTTCTTGTAACCTGTTTACGCTGATGACCTAGGACAAACATCAGAGAAATAACCCACTAACTCTTTACCCTCGATTGGGAAACTATCACTCAACTGTTTAAAAGCTGAAACAACTGCAGATTCAGGTACAAACGACAGTGCTATCAGTTCCTATACAGAACGTTAGAATTCAAGTGAGGTTCCGTATAGATGTGAGAGTTTCAGTTGCTGAACCTTGCACAATACGTTTTGCGAGAAGTGGAATAAACATCCTTTGCTGCACACATCTACAAAGTTTGCTGCAATACTCTTAATAGCAGCCAGTTCAAACTCACAAAGCAAATATTTGACCGTAGGGGTTAACTTAGACGCAGCTAGTAAGTTAAACAAACACTCCCACATAAAATTGTAGGATTTAAATGACTTTTTAGTCATCAAGCAATATACTAACGGGACACACTTTTGTTTACCAACACGTGAGATTAGTGCATGTATACTATAAAGTTGTCTGCAAAGTCTTCCTTTTGTTAGGAATACTCCAGCCATGAACCACATATCAGAGTTACATAGATCTATCAGATTTTCCTTCATTGTGAATACTAATACATGGATGTTTAAATATATGACAATCTTCTGTTCTTGAAGAAATGTAGACCATTTCAATTTGTAAGCGTCAACAGACACTGTACTAAGAGCTGTGGATGGTTTACTGTGTGTTAATGTCTTATGCCTAACTACTGACTTGCTGCAGCAGTGATCTCCTGGTTGCCAACTTAACAGTGCTCTCTACAGAAGCAGTAGCTAGCACATCATCTAGAACTAATGCAGGAGTGCTTCTACAAACACTAGCCATTTCATTTAGCTTTACACATGCTCTACATCTCTCCACTACTGTAGGGTCTGAAGCGTGATTAGGACCTGTAACCATGGTTGAGCACTTTCCTGCTATCTCTGCACCCAGTCTGGTGGAAATGGGCATCCTCAGGTAATGTAGCAATTGCCATATGTACTATGACAGCCACTTAATTCTCAACAGACAAGCAGAGTATGTGAAAGACGTAGTTAAACATTGACACTGGAAACTAGACTCACATACAAATACAAAAAGCAACAAACAGGTGGTCAGAGACTCGCATACATCACTCATCGCAACCACAGAGATATATGCAGAGATGCTCATGTGTAACTTACCCAAACCTCAAAGGCCTCTCAGGCGCAATCCTCAAAAACTCTGCATGAACACAAACATGACAATTCCCAACACAACACATAAAGCCACATCTCACTGTGTCTCAACTACCAAGCCCATAAGGCAAAACCCTCCACAATCCAATATTCTAGTCATAGGAGACTCCACTGTGAGACACATTGATGTCCCCTCCTCTGACGACCTGACGTCATGGAAGAAGGGACAGCATCCAATGCAGGACCCAAGACTTAGTTAATCAGGTCGACTGAGGGCTACTGCAAGCAGATAACCCAAATGTAATGACTGCAACAGTGAAACACAAAGAACATCTAAATAAATACACACTTTATAAAATAACCAATTGCAGTGCAGATCCTATTAAATAAGTACTTTCCAAATCAGATCCATCTTACAGATATCTGAACATAGATTTATACATATTTTTTTCCATTTGGAAAAAAATGATATTGCATTTAAAAACTCATGTTTAAGGAGACTGTTTTATTTTAAAATTTAATACTTTACATCCTTTTAGTCTCAACTTGAATTGTAAATGGAAAATACTTATATAATTGGATCTGCACTGCAACTGGTTGCTTTATAATTAGTCTGTGTATTTATTTAGTTCTTTTAATTATATATTTTAGTACTCCTTGAAGGCTTCTACCGAAGTGCCAGAGAAAATAAGTCGTTTGTTTTTATTTTCTGAGTGGTTCCTGTCGTCGTTTGGTTATATCAGAGTTAAAAATAGTCATCAAAGCTAAGAATAACCATAAGACATTTTTCAGCTATGTCTGCATTCCTAAGGGCAATACCCAATAATGTGCAGAATTAGTTGTAGAAGGCATCGCCTATACTCAGACAAAAATACAGCAAATTGGCTGGCCGACAAATTCAGCTTGAATTTCACCTCTCCATCACAGTCAGTTCTCCCCCAAGAAATACCCCACCACCACTCCACCATCAATTACCACTAAGGAACAGGTTGCCACTGCGCTCTCTAAAGCTAAAAACGAAGGCTTCAATGGGGCCTGATGATGTACCAGGTTGCCTCTTAAACAGCTTAAATCAGGATTTATCAGACCCATTAGGATCTCTATTTAACCACAGTGTCTGGACTGGCTCCATCCCAACAGAGTACAGGACAGTAACAGTCATCTCTCTGCATAAAGGGTACCATCTACTGACCTGGGAAATTGCAGACCCACATGTTTGACTAGTCTTGTATGCAAGGCCATGGAAAGAATACTCATGGACTTGATACATAATGACATACAAAACTCTTAGGTGAAAGTATAAATGCATTCCAAGCCCCACCCGTAGCTGGTAGTGGTAACTACGCCGAAGCTTACACCAAAGCCCTGTACAATCACCTGCATAAGTGTATAAACTCGGCCATACCAGAAAGAATCAAAGCCCTTGCCCCAAGTAAAAACAAGCTTCCATGGTGGCCATCCAGCAAAAACAAACTTCACAATAAATACAAGAATACAAAGGCAAGACCCTAACAATGGAAAAGCACCTTCATCAGCCTCAACAGACAAATAAGACAATTTGTGAAATCCTTGAAGGCTTCCTTTGAGAGAAACTTAGTAAGTACAGCCAAGGATAACCATAAGGCCTTTTACAGCTACGTACATAACCTAGAGGGTAGGACCCAAGCATGTGCAGAACCAGTGGCCAATGGTATCACATACACTGACCCCACAAATATATCACACCTGCCAGTGGACAGGCTTGGTGAAAATTTCACTCCAGTATCCCCTCCTAACTTGCAACAAACCTTCTCCCATATATCCCCCCAACCTACATATCTGAACAGCAGGTCCCTCCAAGCCTTGTCCAAGGCAAAAAACGCAGCCTCTATGGGACCAAACGACATCCCAGGCTGTCTTCTAAACAGGCTAAAACATGAACTAGCATCACCACTAACTACCCCTTTCAATCATAGCCTAACCACAGGCTTTGTTCCTGCGGAACGGATAACAGCAACAGTTATTCCCCTCCACAAAGGTGGCCTAGCAACAGACCTAGGGAACTACAGACCCATAAGCCTAACCAGTCACATCTGTAAGGCCATGGAACGTATCATTATGGACCTTATAAACAAAGACATAGGTGACCTCAAAACCTTGGATTCGACCCAATTCGGCTTTGTGAAAGGCAGATCCTGCCTGATAAATCTGGTGGATTTCTTTGAAAATGTGACCAAGGCCACAGACAAGGGCAAATCTGTGCATATAGCATACCTCGACCTGGCAAAGGATTTGAAAACAATCGCACATTTGGGCATTACCGATAAACTGAATGTAAACCCCTTCATTGTAAGATGAGTTGCCAACTGGCTCACAAAACAGGCACACACTATCAAAGTGGGTGACACCACATCCACCAGCACACCTGTTACCGGTGAGGTGCCACATGGGTCAGTGCTGGGCCCCCCACTCTTTGGTATATACTTCTCAGAAGTTCAGGTCAAAACTAAGGGGCTGTGGCTGGCCAAGTTTGCAGACGACTGCAAACTAGGTGCATTCACTGAATTGCCAAGTGATTTCAGTATACTTCAGGAGGGTCTCACGCAGACCATCGACTGGTTTATTAGTCAAGGTCTGAAATTAAATGCAAAAAAATGCATCATCATTCCCTTCAACACAAACAATGTCCCCTCACACTATCAAATGAACAATAATACCCTAAGTGCCCGTGAAGTGGTAAGGGACCTGGGATCACATGTTGACTGCGACCTTAAATTCGACCACCATGTATCTACTGTAGTAAGGAGAGCTTTCTACGTGGCACACTTGACTAGTAAAGGCATCGTCTCAAGAGCAAAAGAAGCTATAGCCCCCCTTTATACTCGGCAGTTATTTGCCCCATAATTGAGTATAACGCCGCAAATGGCATGTACCGTATTAAGCAATTAGACAGACATCAGAAGTTTCTAACAAAGAAGATAAAGGGGCTCCAGCATGTGCCTTACACAGACCTAATAAAGTCCCTGTCACTATACTCTATTATATGGACTTCTTAGGGGAGACTTATGCCTGGCCTACAGAACAATCCAAGACCAAAACCTAATGAACTTGTTGCATATTCGTAAATCAAATGGGACTAGGGCTACCCATTCCAGGGGCCTAAATATGGCTTGCAACTTAAATATGACATGCTGGACGGCCAGATTTATCTCCCAGTGACTGCCGCATCTTTGGAACAGGCTACCAATTCATGTGAAAGAGAGCACCTCTATGACATTGTTCAAGAGGAACCTGGATGAGTGGATGGGACAACGTACATTTTTACCAGTGATGGGAGCCCACAACCATCTTGGACATGGGCAGTCATTAAATGCAATCTTTGGTATTGACTAGCATTTTTACGGTATTACATTGGGATGAAACGACTAGGCTTAAAACGACTTCCTGGTCGACAGCCTAGTAATCTCCTATGATCCTAAGAACACTGGACCTTACTAATTCAGCTCTGTCAGGGTCAGATAGCCAAATGGCTCATGGATAAAATAATTGTTAAAGTGGGTGAATCCAGATCCAGCAAGAGGCCAGTTACTAGTGGAGTGTCACAGAACTCCGTATTAGGACCACTCCTGTTCAGGATATACTTAAGTCAAGGCTAATGTGCAAGGCCGCTGGATTACAAAGTCTGCCCCCAGCTTGCAGTCTTCAGCAATCACTGAATTCCCCCAGTGATGTAGATATCCTTCAGGAGGGTTTACATCAGACAAATGACCGATGCCAGAACCAAGGCCTAAAACTAAATGTGAAAAAATGCATCATCATACCCTTTAGTAACTCAAATACCTCTGTAAATTCCAACATCAATACCAAACCCCTAAGGAAAAGACTCAGAGGTGAGAGATCTAGGTACACATACAAATTGCCTGAAATATGACTGCCATATTTCCACAGAGTTGAGGAAGTCCTATGTGGCACAACTTAAGTAAAGATATGGCATCCAGATCCAAGGAAATTACAGTCCCACTGTACTCAGCTCTCATTAAACCAATAATAGAGTACAATGCACCATTTGGCATGTATTTGACTATATACTTACAGCACCTGGATCAACCTCAGAGGTTTCTCAAAAAGAAAATTCAGGGTGTAAACAACATGTCCTATGTGGATGGACTAAAACCTTTATCCCTCTATTCTGTCTCCTAACGACTACTAAGGGGCGACCTATGCCTGACCTACAAGGCACTCACAAATCCATGCCTGATGGAGCTGTTACACATTCACAAGTCAAACACCATGACGGTTACCTGATCTAGGGATATAAACTTAGTCAGCAACTCTAAAACAAAACACAAAAAAATGGTGGTCAGACAGATATGTGTCGCACAGACTGCCCCTTCTTTGGAACAGGCTTCCTATTCACATTAAGCAAGGTCATTCTCTGGGCCTCTACAAACACAATTTGGATCAATGGATGGGAGCTACAAATTCACACTTGGGGTAGTACTTATGTCCCTTATGGACAGGTGCGATTTGTAAGATACTCACGGCACAAACCCATGGCATCCTCTTGCCCCTAGGGGCCATATATTGGATATAAAATATTGGGCTATATGGGCTACACTTAAAACATGATTATCTGTTCTCTACGCCTCCTGCTAGAAGACAAACATCTCACCAAAAAAATCAATCACCCCTCTAACTCAGAGACTATACAACACTGACAAACCTTCCCCTGTGCAACAGCTTCTTATTTATTTAATCTGCAATACTTTCTTATACACAAATATAACCAAGTCTCCTGTACTGTATACCATTGCCAAAAATATCTTATATGGGGGCATTCATCCAACTCTGGCATAGACTCCTTACCCAGGCCTGACAACTACTCCATACCTTCCATGTTCACAAGTACAAAATCATCCAAAATCATCCACAGAAGTACAACTACTATCCTATCAACAGTCTAGCTTACCAAATAAAATATGTGAATTCCACTCATGGACTGTATATTACTCTCCTGACAAAATAATTTTCACTGAAACTTGGTTAGAATCCCACAATAAAGACAATGAAATGCTTCCACCTTGCTATATTATTCGCCAAGACAGGTTACATAAAAACACAGGTGGTGTTGCAATACTTTACTCGGAAAACCTTGATATCTTTCCACTGTATTCCCCCACCAAACTTCCTTCAACTTACCAAATGCAAACTATACGGTCATAAAAAATTATGCATCTTGGCTATTTATATCCTTCCAGGCAACAATATAGTACAGTTTTGTACCTACCATAAATGTAAATGTTCGAGTGTAGACACTGCTGCAGTCATTACACTTCGGTTATCCTGCCATCAGGCGGTTCCCCAGTCGGCCTGAGTTCCAAAGTCATGGTCCGGCGTCGTTTGCTGTCGCCTCCTCCCTGACGTCAGTGCGACAGGGGAATATAAAATGCAGCCGATGCCATTTTCTTCAGTTTTTCTTGCCCCAGATGTCAAGTGCCCCCAAACAGGTAGGCAATTCAAATTGTTAATAAAACATACATAAGAAAAGCAAACAACTTTCAGCTACCAGCAAATACTCCCCATAGGTAGTAAAGGGTAGAAGACATAGGTATGTACCAGCAAGTAAGAGGGGAAGGAGGGAGGGTAACCTGGACTGCAGCAGTGTCGACACTCGAACATCTACATTTATGGTAGGTACAAAACTGTACTATGTTCATCGTGTTACACTGCTGCAGTCATTACACTTGGGTAGAATCCCAATGCTGAGGTAGGGTGGCTGGTTCTATAAGGCCCTGCAGTACTGCAGTGGCGAAGCCAGCTTTGGATTTAGAGTATAGAGGCAGATGGTAATGCTTGGTGAAGGTATGTACAGAACTCCAAGCTGCTGCTTCCAAAATATCCTTGGTAGGTACTCCTCTGAGGTAGGCAGTTGAAGTGGCTGTTGCCCTAGTGGAGTGAGATCTAATGCTGCTAGGTACAGGTTTCCCATGGTGTGTATAGCAGAAACGTATACAATGTCCTATCCATTTTGAAATAGCCTGTTTTGAAATGGCATTTCCCTGTGCTCCTGCAGCATATGCTACCAATAATTGCCCAGATTTCCTGAAAGCTTTGGTTTTGTCCAAGTAGAAGTGTAACTGCCTGTGAATGTCCAAGGAATGCAGTAGTCTCTCCCCTTTATTCTGTGGTTTTGGATAAAAAGTTGGCAAATGAATAGTTTGGTTTAGAGCCACACTGGATACCACCTTTGGCATAAACGTAGGGTTAGTTCTTAAAGACACCCTGTCCTGGTGGAAAATGAGGAAAGGTTCCACTGCCATTAGTGCCTGTAATTCTGAAACTCTTCGTGCTGATGTTATTGCCAGGAGCAGAGCAGTTTTCCAAGAGATATATTTTAATTCTGCTGTGTTAGCTGGCTCAAAAGGGGGTAAAGTTAATTTTTCCAAAACAAAGTTAAGGTCCCAAAGTTGGAGTAGGTGCTCTACGGGGCGGTCTTATGTTTTTAGCCCCTCTGAGGTACTGTCTTAGCAAAGGATTAGAGAAAATTGGTGGATCCATGTTGTAATGAGCAGAGATGGCAGAGGCGTGGATCTTGATGGATGAGAAGGAGAGGCCTTTGTCCAGCATCTCAGTTAAATATTCTAGTATCTGAGGAATGTTTGGGACATGAGGGTGAAGGCTGTGAGCTTGGTTCCAGGCACAGAATCTCTTCCATTTATCCGAATAGGCTTTCCTGGTACTAGGCCTTCTGGCCTCCAGAATGACATCCATAACAGCTTTGGAAAGTGGCATTGCTTGCTTGACTAAGGAATCTTCCATGCAGCTAGTTTTAAGGTCTTTAGCTGGCTGTGTAGTATCTGATTGTTGTGCTGAGTGAGCAGATGTGGGATTTGAAGCAAAATCCAGGGTGGTCCTTGCGTTACGTTCTTTAAAATTGGGTACCAGTGCTGGCGCGGCCAGTCTGGTGCAATCAGGATCATCTTTGGCTCTTCTTGCCTGGCTTTTATGAGTACCTTTGGCAGGAGAGGTAGTGGTGGGAAAGCGTATACTTGTAGGTTTTTCCAGCTGAATGAGAGGGCATCCACTTTCCATGCTTGTGGATGGTAACTCCTTGTGCAGAATTTCTGTAGCTGGCAGTTCATTGGGGATGCAAACAGATCTATGTCCGGGCTCCACCATTTCTGTGTTATCATTCTGAATATTTGTGGATTCAATTCCCATTCGTGGGGATCCATGATGTTTCTGCTTAAGTCGTCTGCCAGTGTGTTTTTCTCTCCTGGCAGGAATTGTGCTTGCAGATGAACTTGAAAGTTTAGAGCTGTGTTCCACAAGGTTATGGCTTGTCTGCAGAGGGGGTAGGAGTGAGTGCCCCCTTGCTTATGTACCACATAACTGTAGTGTTGTCTGTCTTTAGTAGTAGTTGTCCTGGATGCAGCAGGTCCTTGAAAGCTATAAGGGCATTTTGTACAGCTCGCATCTCTTTTTGATTAATGCGAAGATGCCTTTGTTCTGCGGGCCACTTGCCCTGAATACAGTTGCCTGCCTTGTGTGCTCCCCAGGCGTAATCCGATGCATCTGTTGTCAGTGTTTGCCTGGCTGTGGGTTGAGTAAAAGGCTGTCCCTTGTTGAGGTGACAAGCTTGAGCCCACCACTGAAACTCCTGTTGAAGGCAAGGAATTAGTGGTATAACTGTTTGCAAAATTTTGACAGTGTTGAGACCATACGTTCTTTAGGTACCATTGTAGTTTCCTCATATGCAGTCTGGCATATGAAATTAGTAGTATGCAAGATGCCATGTAACCCAAGGCCTGCAAAATTTTTCTTTCAGGGAGTTGGGTCTTTGTTGCCATCAATTGAAAGTATTGAGTCAGTTGTCCTTGCTTGTCTGGCGTGAGATAAGCCATCTGGGCCGTTGTGTTCAAGCTGGCACCCAGGAATATTATCTCTTGTGAGGGCACTAGTTTTGATTTCTTTTCGTTTACTGTGTACCCCAGGCAACTTAATAACTTTTTTTTACAAACGCCAGATGCTTTAGAAGAATGTCCTTGCTCTCTGCTTGAATCAAGCAGTCGTCCAGGTACGGATAAATTTGAATTCCTTTCTGTCTGCAAAATGCAATTACTGGTGCCAGGCACTTTGTGAAGACCCTGGGTGCAGTAGATAAGCCAAAGGGCAGTGCAGAGAATTGATAGTGCATTGAACCAGCTATGAATCTGAGGTATCTTCTGCAGTTTTGTCTGATAGGGACATGCAGGTATGCCTCCTTGAGGTCCAATGTCACGAGCCAAGTTTTCTTGCCCAGCATGGGAAGAAGCTGCTGTACTGTCAACATTTTGAATTTCGGAACATCCAGGTAAGTGTTTAGAGAAGAAAGATCCAGAATGGGCCTCCAGGCTTTGTCCTTTCTGGGAACCAGAAAGAGTCTTGAGGAAAATCCTTGTTCTTGCTCCTGTGGTGGTACCTTTTGAATAGCTCTCATATCCATGACTGCTGTAATTTGTTTTTGAGCCTCTGCCCATTGATTTGATGGCAGATTTGGCATTCCTTTTAACCTTGGCAGAGTGTGAAAGTGGAACCTGTAACCTTGAGATACAATGTTGAGAACCCTCTTGTCTTTGGTGATCATATGCCAATTGTGATAGAAAAGTGCCAGTTTTCCTCCCAAGGGGGCTGCCAAGAGAGAGTTGTTTGGCAGCTGTAGTGGGAAGTCATTGGGGCTGCTTTTTATATGGTTGGGGTCTGTCTTCCCCTTCTTTCTGGCCTGATGCAACCCATTGTCAAGGCCTGTAAGGACCTTGTGGTTGACCTCTACCTCTTGGACATCTGTATCTGCCCCTTTGAGGTCTGTCTGTAACTGGAAAGGACCAATTCTTAGTTGGCCAATTTCTGCTAAATCTAGGAGGCTGAACCTGTAAGAAATCCTTCACCGTTTGCATAGATTTTGCCTTATCCTCCATTTTCTTTAATACCTCTTCTGCCTTAACTCCAAATAACACATCCTGCTGCAAAGGTGCATCCAATAATTTTGCTCTAACATGATCTGGTAACGTATGTTCTTTTAACCAAGCATGTCTTCTAATGACAGAGCCTGCAACTGCTGCTCTACAGGAGGCCTCTAAAGAATCAAAACCACATTGCAAAGTATGTTTTCCCACCTGTTCAGCTGCATGCAATAAATCCTGCATTTCTTTATAAGTAGGAGGAACTGAATCTGGAAGCATTTTTTGTTTCAACTGAGACATTAAAAATTGCTGATATTTGAGCACGTGAAACTGGCAATTTAAGGCTCTCATTGCCAAGGTTGCAGACGTATATACTTTCTTTCCCCATCTGTCTAATGCTCTGGAATCTCTGTCAGAGGGAACTGGATTCTTGGCTGATGAGGCCTTAACCCCTTTGGGTCCCTGAGAAATAATTTCAGGGTCAGCAGCAGGGCTTTTGTACAGAAATTTGTGTGAGTCAGGGACTCTGTAGTATCTGTCAGGTTTAACTGGGGCTGGAGGTAAGGAATCAGGATTTAAGCTGGATTCAGTATACACATCATCCACAATATCTAACACTGGAGGAATAGCAAGGGGTCTGTGTTGAGGTAATAAAAGGAAGTCTCTGAGCCTTTTCTTGGATTCTGAGTAATCCTGGCCTTCCCAATGGAAATGCTCCCTCAAAGGAGTAGTCCTCAGGTGGAGAGGCTGATGGAATTGACTCCTCAGCATCAGAATCCTCATAAGTGGGTAAAGAATATCCTAGGTCTGAGGATGAATCTGAAGAGATGGACACCTGGTCGGATAAGTCATAGTCTGCATCCTGTCTAGGCCTTTTATCAAGAGGGGGAAGGGACCCCCTGATCAGAGTGATTAGGTCTTTGGCCATTTTGAGCATTTGTTTCTTAGGCATGGAGGCCTGTGCTGGAGAATGCTGTATTTGTTTCTTTGATTTTAAAGCTGGTTTAGACTTAGCAGAGGGTTCAATGCTTAACTGAGTAGGTCTGAAAAGACCCTCTGAAGCTGCGGGCAGCTCAGCTACTCCGGATCCCTCTGAAGGGTTAGTTTCGGTAGGCTGAATAACTTGTGCGTCCGAAGGCCTAGCCATCTCCACGTGGGAGTCAGAGGCGGCCTGTGATTCTACAGAAGCGGTCGTCAGGGGCTGCGAAAGTGCCTCGCTGAAAACTGGAGAACTGGCGACTGGCCTAGAATAGGCTTCGTCGTCAGTTTTGAGCCTCAGATGCCTATCCTTGTCTTTGCGTTTTTTATGTATTCCGGTCGTCGGAAGTTCCGACGGCATGGTATAATTGAATTTTCTACCAAAATACTGTCGGGCAAAATCAAACCGACGTTTAATAGTGCGCTTGTTAAACCTAGCACAAAATCGACAACCAGTGACGTTGTACTCTGAGCCTAGGCATGGGATACAATAAGAATGGTAATCCTTATGAGGTATTTGCTTCCCACAAGAAATACAGTTATTAACTTTTACTGACATCGGTCTGAGGCAAGAAAAAGTTTCCCCAACGGGGTACTTAGCTTTGTTGAAGACTTCGGTTCTGGATTCGGAATGAAAATCTCAGGAGACGGCCGACCGGCACTTGCGAACTGCTTTAGCTTCGGGCACCGCGCGGCAAGAAAGACTGGGGAAAATGGCGTTAGCTGCAACTTATATACCCCTGTCGCACTGACATCAGGGAGGAGGTGACGCCGGACCAAGACTTTAGAACTCAGGCCGGCTGGGGAACCGCCTGACGGCAGGATAACCCAAGTGTAATGACTGCAGCAGTGTAACACGATGAACATCCCCATTCTAGAAGATATTCTCTCCTGGACCTCTAACTCCATCTCAAATGGAATAATATTTGGTGACAGTAACATCGAGTGGCAAACCTTAACTACAGACTTCTCTTCAAGTATCAGTCTTCATGGCTTCACTCATCTAATAACCACCTTTACCCATTACAATAAAACCACTAATACTGGCACCACCTTAGATTGAATTCCTGTATCTAATCCTAATGTGTATCAAGACCCTAAAAACACTCCCAGACTCTGTTAGTGACTACTTTCCTACCTATGTTCAGAGGTTTTCTGCACATCATACCAAACAACACAAAGAATGCTACAATGTCACCAATTTCAATTTAATTGACTAACATGCTCTCTTCCATAAACTGCTCCTTCCTCTTTAGCCTATTACTAGATGATGCTGTTCTTAAATTCAACACTGTATTCCTGGATATTCTCAACAGCCATGGTCCCCTTAGAAACAAGGGCTGTACCTCATCATAGACCTTGGCTTTCCCACTACAACTGGACTCTAATGCACAAGAGGGATATTGCATGGAGAATGTGGTTGAAACTACAATCTCCAGCTCCGCTTCAAACCAACAAACTTCATAATTTTACAAAAGTCACTGATAAGAAAAAATAAACCAAAAAACAGCCCCCCAAAAATTTTGGAACACCATTAGCAAGCTTCTTTACCATGGTTCTCTTTACCTTCTTAACCCATTCCCATATAACTCACCCTTAGAAACTGTCATGAAAGTCTATTCTTACTTCACAGACACCATAGGTACTCCATTCCAAAACTGCTGAAAAACACACTCTTACACCTTCACACACTTCTGTCCTCAAATAAACCAACTTTACCCTTAAAACCTGTTCCTACTGCCTACATAAAAGCTCTACTGACTAAAGAGAAGCCCTGCTCTCTTTCAGCTGACAATCTACAAACTAAATACTTAAAACAAACTGCAACAAACCTAGCTTACCCAGTCTCCATCTTAATTAACAGATCTATTCAAGAATTAGTAGTCCATTCCATCTGGAAACAATAATCATCATTCCACTTCACAAAATTATCCAATTACAGGCAGACAGTAACCCTGTCAACCCTCTCAAAAATACTTTGGAAATACATCTATAAACAACTTCTTGACAGATTGCTTTATGAAAATCTTCCAACTCCTAAACAACATGGCTTTCACTCAAACCATAGCACAACTGCCTTTGTTTCCTTTACCAGCATCATCATTGATAATAATCGGGTCCCAATCAGTTCAGTGAAAAATCAGTTCATCGAACAGCAGTTTTATTTTTTTAGCAGGGGGTGAGGGAAGTACAGCACCCCCACAAGAGGAATTCGATGAATTGACCATTCCATGATGTGACACAGACCCCAATAATCTACTACCCTATCCTTTTTTAGATCTATCCAAAGCCTTAGACACTGCCTCAAACTTCTCACTAAAGTGTCTGTTCTTCGTCTCTCCAACTCCAGTCTTGTATCTGGTTTTCTGGCTACCTTTCCAACCCTTAGCAATCAGTTAAGTGTCTTTCCCTTTCTCTCCCTTTTTCATAGTTAACACTGGAGTATAAAAAGGCTCCATTCCTCAATGCATCCTACTCAACAACTTTATTAAGTTTGCATTCAATCCTCTCAGACTACTCTTACAATATGCTGACAACTCCTCCATTATCTGCTCATCTGATAATCTTCCACACTTACAGTCCATTCATCCATACCCCTTTTTCCCCAATTTTTTTTTTTGCACATGGAGGTGGGGAGTCCTTCAACAGTGACAATTATCTACAGCTAAGGCTTACAAATCTGCGTGGTTAGCCCTGCCGCTGTAGTTCTTCCACAACACACACACACACACACACACACACACACACACACACACACACACACACACACACACACACACACTCCTATGGGCAAACCTTCAATGCATCACTTAAAAATCCTGTAACTCCATCAAAAGTTGGCTTAGCAATAACTGACTTCTCCTTAAACCCTCTCAAAAAACAAACTACTACAATTTCTCCCAAAATCTCAATCTCACCTCAAACCATTCTTAACTATTACTTCATTTGACAATATAATTTGCTTGTCTCAGGACTTTATTTTCTGTGTTCAGAGCTATCCAGACCTTGCTAGCAGAGGGAAGTCCTACTGCTTACCAGTGGGAGTGGTGAGCATTGTACTGCCTATCTAACACTAGAGGAGTGGTTTCCAGCTCTGAAATTGCAATTTTATTAGCCTTTTTTGGCTGATTTCTATCCCTTTCAACTTCCTGGCTTAAAAACGCATGTGTTTGCACATTTTTCACATCGTGCAGCACCGCGGGGCTACGGTTAAACTACTTCAGGTGCCAGAAAGTCTGCTCCTCAAATTTTCCCTTAGAACTAGCTGGTTTCTCAGTAGTATCACTAAAATCTGAACCCCTGTGACATAGCACTTGCTCTAGAACCTGCTGGAAAGCACTAGGAAGCCTGAAACTGATAACAAGGACTCAACTCTCCTTGTCAATAAGGAGAAATTAATTATAGGCACTAAACAGCCTATATAACTGCAAAGTACCTTGCAAAGGTAAGGGAAAACAGCTCTTGTACTTTACAAAAAAAACACCTAAAAAGGCATGTCCAAGGGTCAGCTTTCGGTGATTTCTCCTGTCCACCTGGTTTATCTGGGCATACTGGGGCAATGCGGCAACTGCCTCATGTACACAGACAACCCTCTCCTCCTACCACAACACTACAACTTGCGAGAGATGCACTTACATAGCCAAACTGGAAGCAAAGCTCTCTTCAGCCAAGATATAGCACAATACAGTCAAGAGGAGGTTAACACCTGCACTACACCTCAAGCAACACATAGGCCTTCAAAACCCACACCATCAACACCCATACATAGCAACATTAAACCCACATATGCAGAGGCACCCTTAACATTAACCTGCCCAAACAACAAAGACCTCCGAAGCTGAAAGGCAAATAAACACCAGTCACAACCAAAGTGAGACACAGCTCACACCACCAGTGTGCCACCCAACAAAAGCCCCTAAGGCAAGACAATGTACCCAAAACTTTAGTCATAGGTGACTCTATAGTCAGGCACACTGATGTCCCACTCCCCAGGCTGAACAAGGAGAAAATTACAGTCAGCTGCTTGTCGGGTGCCGGGGTCCTGCATATAACGCATGCACTCAAGTCACTCCACAACAAGTACAAATACGACTGTCATTGTCCATGTTGGAGTGAATGACTCGAGACTTGCCTCCCTGGACTACATGAAGAGACATGGAAGAGCTCTTGGATCATGTGGCGCAGGCAGGTATGACCCTAGCCCTGAGTAGCATTCTGCCTTTGCCCAGAATAATACCACAGTATAAGGATAAAATGATTGACTTCAACAATTGGCTAAGCTTCTGGTGTCATTCAAAGGGGATCCAGTATCTGTCTGCCTGGGAAGACATGATCGACAAACCACGATGCTTTGCCAGAGATGGTCTGCACCTGTGACCCCTGGGATTGAGGTTACTGGCTAAAGCTCTTGACACCCCTATAGTGCCTTTTTTAGGCAAGGTTCAGAGGACAAAACCACCACCGTAACAGATACAAGCATACAAGTATTCAAAATCTGAAAGGAATGCTACTCAATGCTAGAAGTCTAAACCTCAAAATGCACTCTCTTGAGAACTCCTAAAAATGGAGAACATAGACATCTGTGCAGTAACTGAAACCTGGTTCAAGGATCCAGAGAGCACCCCTGCAATACCAGGCTACAACTCTTACCACACTTTTCGGCCACCAAACCAAGACCGAAATGCTAAAGGTGGAGGAGTCTCCATATTCACCAAGGATATTCACACCTCCAGGCTAGTTGCCCAACACAATGCATCTGAAATTCTCCAGGTGCAACTAACACTAGGCAAGAATGCAATCCAAATTGTAGCTTGCTACAGATCCCCACCATGCCCCAAGATTCTCACTACACCTTTCTAAACATAGTGGAAAATATTAAGATACAACCAAACACCCTAATACTGGGTGATTTCAACTACCCTGCCATTAACTGGAAAAACTAATCAAGTACCAACAACTTTTCCCAACGGTTCTTGGAATTCATAAATTCCAACGCCCTGGATCAACTAATCCATTGTCCCATCAGAGGCTAAAATATCCTCGACCTGGTCATTACCAGCTTGGGAGATAGATGCTCCACACCAGTGGTCACCCCCTCATTGGTCAGGTCTGACCATAAGCAACATCCACATCCCACCCCCACCCCCAGTAAGGAAACCTCAGTAAAAAACTTCTCCAAAGCTAACTTCATGCTAGTCAGAAGTGACAAACTTCATGACACCCATGCAGACGGGATCTGAAAGTTCGACTACTGAATCCTACACTAAGGCACTGTACGAGCACATCCACCTGTGCATGAATCGTGCCATCCCAAATAGAACCAAGATGCTCCCCTCCAAAAAAAGGAAGCCAATCTGGTGGTTCCCTGCCATAAACAAATGATACAACAGAAGGAAGAAACTGTTGCAGAAAAGAGGAAAATCCCAGGATGCAAAAACCTCCCTTACCAGCCTCAGTAAGAAGCTGAGATCCCTCATAAAATCCTCAAAAGCTAGTTACGAAAATAAAATTGCCAAAGATTCCAAAGACAACCACAAGGCATTCTATAGTTATGTCAAGAATCTAAATAGCAATGCTCAGATCTACTCTCTCACAAGATATCTGCAACAGCTGGAAAGGTTGCAGAAATACCTCACTAAAAAAATCACAGGCCTAAAGCAGATGCCATATACTGACCATCTAAAAAAACTCCAGCTATACTCTGTGGCATATCGTCTACTCAGAGGCTATCTCTGCTTAACATACAAGTCCATGTCAAACCCTGAGCTGTTGGACATGCTCCACTTAAAGAAATACCAATCCCTCAGAGCCACACGCACCAGGGATCTAAATCTGGTCGTCACAATGAACAAAACATGCTGGAAGGATAGGTTCTTGACCCAGAGACTCTTCATACTCTAGAATAGACTAACCATACATGTCAAGCAGAGCACCTCCTTGGCCCTCTTCAAAAGGAACCTTGACAATTGGATGGGAGACAGGAAATTCACCCCAGGGATCATGTCAATCGCCCTGCTAGACAGGGGTCCAGGGAAGTAAATACTGTGGGAAGAAATATCCAAGGAATTGTTATGGCTAGGCAATAGGGCCGATAGGTTCATAGGTTTGTACTAGGCTATGTATGCACCATAACGTTCCATCTGTGTTGTCTGCTTTAATCTTCATCAAACCTGTGAGTCTCAGGTTTGACCAAGGAACCGACTCGGCGATGAACAAGTTAAGGATTCCAAGCTAGAGCTCCTCCTACCCCACCCATTACTGCCTAGCTCGTCTCGGACACCTCAGATTGAGTTTGTTGCCAGTATTCTTAGAAGAAAAAAAAAAACATACTTAAACAACAGAGCTTAAAAGAATGTTCAGGAGCTCAAATCAGGAACAAAGGTTCCCAGAATTATCCATCAGATCCTTCAGAGATGAGGAAGGGGGAAGGAAGGAAGTTCACAAAGACTGAAGCATACAACACAGACGGAACGGTATGATGAATACACAACTTCTCTATCTGATGTCTGTTCAGTCTTCATCAAACCTGTGGAAAAGGGTCCCCAGCTACGGCCTCATGGAAGGATATTCTGGAGTACTGCAGAGTCAAAAGCAGCCCTATTCCTGCATATGACATCAAGTTTGTAATGCAAAATAAAGGTATGAGAACTCGCCCATGAAGAAGCTGCACAAATCTTCCAAGGAAACTTTGGACCAGAAGGCCTGGGAGTGTGACTATGGATCTCGTGGAATAAGCTCTGACTGGTCTAGGTAAAGGAACATTGTTCAACGAATAAACATGAGAAATACAATCCCTTAACCATCCAGCAATAGTAGCTTTGTCAACAGCTTTCCCTTTTTTGGAATCTGAGAAAGTGACAAATAACTGGTAAGATTTTATGAACATTTTTATCCTATCCGGGTAGAAGTGCAATTGTCTATGAATGTCTAAGAGGCGCAACATACATTCACCCTTAGAATAACCAGATCCAGAGGTTGTAAAAAAATAAATCCATACAAAAAAAAGTTATATACTTACCATAACCTGACATCTGTGCTATCCAGTGTCATTATTCTACACTGGTGGGTCTACTATCTGATGTGAGCTGGCCACTTCTCAGACAGATCCATAGCTGAAGCTCCGCCTCTCCCATAAACCCTTGCTACCTTCTAACCCTCAGATCAAGTTTGCTAAATTAGCTGAAACATAGAAATACAACTTCTGCAACAGAAGACAAAAAACTTCTCGCCAGGTCCAACCCACTTCAGCCTCACCAGGTCCACCAGAAGGAAGGGGGAAGGAGGGCGAGAATGTGAGGAATGACGGCACTGGACAGCACAGATGCCAAGCTATGATACTCCTCACAGATGGATCAGAGTCCCCAGCTACTAAGTACCCTGGGTGGTATACGCCGGAGCACGGAGGAACCAAAGGAAGCCCTGTTCTGATATACCAAATCCAATTTGTAGTGCGAAATGAAGGTATGAGCATTAGACCAAGTCACAGCAGCACAGATCTCATCAAGGGAAAGTCTAGCCAAGAAGGCTGATGATGATGTAGCAACAGTCCTAGTGGAGTGGGCCTTAATTGGTATGGATAGTTCTAAATTCTGAGTAGCATAAATGAAGGAAACACAACCAGCAATCCACCTGGAGATGGTCATTTTGGAAATTACCTGACCCCTTATATTTTGGGAGAAAGCCACAAAGAGTTGGTCCAACTTTTTAAACTACTCAATCCTTTTCAAACAAAACCACAATTGTCTGTGGACATCTAAACAATGCAAGATACAGTGTCCTTTATTAGAGTAATGGGGGTAGAAGACTGGTAGCTGAATTGACTGATTGAGATTTTGCCTCAGAGGCCACTTTCGGGAGAAAGGAAGGATTCAGTCTAAGAGACCCCCCTGTCCTTGTGAAAAATCATAAACGGGGGCTTACTGCACCAAGCCTGTAGCTCAGAGACCCTCTTGGCAGAAGTAATGGCTACTAAAAAGGTGGTCTTCCAAGACAGGAATTTAATGTCACATGAACTAGCAGGTTCAAAAGTTTTTTGTGTCAAAGACTGCAGCATCAAAGTCAAATCCCATGGAGGTGATGGATCCTTAGTAACAAGCCTAAGAAGAAAAACTCCTTTCATAAAGGCTTTGCACAACTTGGAAGAAAAGGTAAGCTCATTGCTGATATGGAAATTAGAGATGACAGCCAAATGGAGCTCAATGGTAGAAAAACTTGACCCATCCTGAAAAAGAGAAGATAAGAGTAACAAGATATCGGGAATAAGGAATGAAAAGGGATCTAAATTCCATTGTCTGGCCCAAATGGAAAACATTTTATACTAACTAGAATAAACCTTCTTTGTAGACATTTTTTAAGCAAAAATAATGCTCCTCACCAAGGAAGGAAACTTAGACTGTAAGGATTACTGGAACCGGAGAAACCATGCGGTTAGACGAAGGATCTGGAGATTGGGAAGTGGAAGCCCCCAGGGGTGGGAGATGAGATTTGGAATGGGATCCAGTATTGGGAAGTGGAAGCCCCCAGGGGTGGGAGATGAGATTTGGAATAGGATCCAGTATTGGGAAGTGGAAGCCCCCAGGGATGGGAGATGAGATTTGGAATGGGATCCAGTATACAAGGCAGATAGTTCAGATGAGACCTTAGGAAGGAGAATCATGCCTGACGAGGCCAGAAAGGGGCAATGAGGATGAGACAGCTCTTCAGGCAATGAGCTTTCTGTAAGACTGAGTATTAGGGGGAAAGGAGGATAAGCATAGAGGAGACCCGGGGGCCAATTGTGAACAAGAGCATCCCTGGGGAACTCCCCTGATGGGGGAATCGGGGCAAAGTAATTGCTGGACTTGTGGTTGACTGGGGGAGCAATAAGGTCGCAGCACAGACAGACTCAGGGACCACTCTTGAGGACTCAAGATGGACCTGCTGAGTTTGTCAGCCAGCATGATGCAACTCTCTGGTATATGAGTTGCAAGAAGAAAGCGCCTGGAAGACATCGCCCATTCACACACTCTCATAGCCTCTCTGCACAGAGGATAAGACTGTGTTCCTCCTTGCTTGATGATGTACCAGACTACAGCCATGTTGTCCATATGAATTACTATGGTCCTCAGAGGGACGTAGTCCTGAAAGGCTTGCAATGTTAAAAGGACTGCTCTCATCTCCAAGATGTTTGTGTGCAATTTGGTTTCTATAGGGGACTGTGTGCCTTGAACTGTCCTGCCCTGAAAATGCTCCATCCCAAAAGGGAGGTGCTGTGGTCACTGTGGCCTTGGGTGGGGGAAGACAAAATGGCCTGCCTAGAAAAATGTCCCGAGACTGAAGCCACCAAATAAGATTATTTCCTGCCTACCTATGTCAATTTTATTGTCATAGACATGGGCTGAGACCGAATGGACCACTGGACTCTCAGGGTCCACTGGAGAACTCTCATGACACCTGGCGAGTGGCACTAACTGAATGGCAGCCGCCACAGAGCGTAGCATTTGAGAATCAAATTAATAGGTGGGAGTGTTAAGACTCAACAAAAGAGAAACGTAATCCTGAATCAGCTGGACCTTGCATGTAGGCAGTGCTGCAGTCTCTGATACCAATGAATTCCAGGTTTTGGTTTGGAACTAGATTCGAATTGGGCAGGTTCACATTGATACCGAGATGCTGAAAAAACCCGAGGACATACCTGGTCACCAGTGTTAGTCGATGCCTTGTGGGAGGAGTGAGAAGCCAATCATCCAGGTATGGAAACACCTGGAAACTCTGCAGCCAGAGATGAGCTGCCACCACTGCCATACATTTGGTAAACACCCAGGGGGCTCTGGTGAGTCCAAAGGGCAAGGCTCTGAACTGATAATGATTGCCCTTTGCTGAAAGTGAAAGGGTCTCCTGGAGCAACTGTCTATCTTTATGTGATAGTACACATTGCTGAGATCCACTGATCGTCCTTGCGCAAGAGAGGCTGACTAGACCGTACAGTGACCATGTGGAACTTGGACGAAAGATTTAGTTGGCGGAAGTCTGGAATCAGACTCAGGTCACTGGTCTTTTCTGGCACCAAAAAGAAGCAAGAGTAAGTTGCAGACCCTCTTGTCCTGTCAGGACCTCTTGGATGGCTCTTTTTTGAAGGATGTTTTGCACCTCAAGACAGGCCAACTCCCTTTGGCGGGGTGGTATGTCTGGGAGAAATCTTTGAGTTGGAGGGCGTTGAGAAAAGGAAATGGAGTAACCCCTGGAAATGATTTTGAGCACCCACAGATCAGAAGTGAGACTTGTCCTGGTTAGTGACACCCCTGACTGCCTCCAGGACAGGACAGTCTGGCAGTGCATCAGGAGGGTTGGAAGAGCTTCTCTGAGAAGGGCTCTCGGGAGCCCTGATTTTCGGGAGCCCTGATTTTGGGGACCCTCTCTGCCCCTATGGCGGCGTTTACTGTTGAATCCCCTGCCCTGGCCTGTGGAAGAGGATTCCTGAGAAATGTCTTGAAAAGAAAACAGAGTCCTCTGGAACCAAAACTTCTTACTTCTCTTCTGAGGTTTAGAAAAAGACCTCTGGTCAGTAGAAAACTTGATCCCAACAGGGAAAAAGTCCTGCCTTCCTGCTCACTGCAAATTAAAGTATCTAACATACAAAGTGTGAAAGGGGGTGTTAGTAAAGGATGCCTTAAAGGGTTCCACAGACCTGCAAAAGTGAAGCCAGGCATGCCACCTGATAGCTATGCTTGCCGCTCGAGAGGTGGCCTCTACAGTGCTGGTGATCACCCTCACTGAGGCCATTTGCTAAGGAAGTGAGAGTGGACAGCCTCCGAGAGACTTGCTTGAAGCTATGTGGAAGCAACAACTTTGACAGTAAAGTAGTAAGTTCCGAAACCGAATCCCTTTGAAGCCAGATAAAGTGGGCTAAGTAACTAGTTGCTCTCAGACCAAAGGTAGCGGAGGCAAATATACACTTTCCAAAATGGTCGACTGCCTGGGAGTATTGTTATGGGGGGGGGGTGGACTGGGGAGCTCTGCTCAGCCAGCTCCTTCTTGGTAGCAGCGGCCACAATGATGGCATCGACAGGAACCTCTTTGCTCAAAAAGGCCTATCCTTAGGGGGACTGAGGAACTTATCAGCTTTCTTGAGCACAGGTTCCACCATGTCTATCTCCTTCCAAGCCATGCTGACGATGAGATCCACAAACTCGTCAGCAGGGAGAAACCCAGGTAGTAGATGGAAAAGTCCCAAACTCCTTCAGGAACACGGACTCCTCAAAAGATGGAGACTGGGAAGACCATCTGCCTCTCTGTTTGAGAACTTCCAGGATGTTCCCAAAGGAAACCTCCTCAGGCAGAAGTCTGGGGGACCAGTCTCCTTCCTCAAAATCTGTATCTTTGGTAAAGGACTCTCTAGGGGAGTCCAAGTGCCTCCTCTTACACGCTTCTCTTCCAAGGGGGCTCCTCTGTGATGGGCTCAAGAGAGGATTCTGAAGAGATGAGAGGTAACTACCAAACTGGAGAAGGTCCTGACTCATTGAACAAAGCCCCCCACCACCACCAATCCCTGGCAGCCAGGGCCATCTGGGAAGGAAGAAGGGACTCCAATGCAGGGTCAAAGTCCCTGGATGATAGCTGTCCAGCGCCGAATCCCCCAAGGGAAGGGAGTGGTTCAGAAAATCTGGACCTGAACCCACCCCAGGGAATCAGCACAGACCCCTTGGAGAAGAGGCCCACTCTGGTCTGAGGGCTGCAGAACAGAGTTGGCCAGGGACCTAGACGGTGTTGAGAAGGGGGGATATCTGACACAGTCGGCCTCTCACTACGACTCTCTCGGTCCTGCCATTCCAAAACCTGATGGGTTGGAAGAGGAGAGTGGAGACCTGTGGATGGGGAGGATCCCCTAGCAGCCTGGGCTGGAGACGGCGGCAGGCCCAACTCGATTTGGGCATTGAGGAAAATTCTCGTCATCCTATCCATGTCTGAGGGAGAGAGACTTCGACGATCTGAACAAGGCTGAAGAATCGCCAGATCTTGCTGGGGATCCAGCCTTGCATCACAAAGTTCTATGACTCCGGGAAGGAAACTGGCTCCGGAAAGAGAACCCTCTATAACAATAGGATCAGACGCTACTGTTGGATTTAACAACTTTATGGCATCCAAAGACTCAGAAGCCATACTGGGTGGACAAGACAAACTGGTCAGATCCAGGGATGGCTTTCTTTCACTCGAATCCGAAGGCCTCCGATCTGATGAGGCCTTGGACCCAACAGCCTGATCTGAGGCTCTGGGACAACAGACCTCGGATCCGAAGCTGAAGAAGCTGGACTCAGATCCAGAGATCTGCAATCCAAGAGCCTCGTTTTTGCAGGGCGCGAGGATGTGGAAGGACAGAGGTCCACCTTGAGCCAAGCCCTTGAGGGCAGCTTGTTGCAGCACTCTACAGGGGCCCTGGGGATAAATGCAGCACAAATGTCACATTCAACCTCCAGGTGCACCAACCCTAGACAGTAGAGACACTCCTCATGTGAGTCAGAGCACAGCATCTTCTGACCGTACGAGGAGCATCTCTGAAAGCCTGCAGGCTTTTGAGTCATCCTAACACACTAAAACAAACATGCACACACAGGCAGAAAAGAGAGAAAGGACTATTCTAAGAAAAAGAAGGTCCTGACGGACTGAACAAAGCCCCCCCCCCCAAGCATGACAAGGGGGAGGGAGAACCTACCTAAACTAACCACTAGATTCTAACAAGGAGGAAAAGCAATAGAAATAACTAAAAGGAAATTAACTAGAGAGAGCAAAAGTACCCTAAGAAAAAGTTGAAAAGAAGCCAAGAAAAACACCACTAATTTATGAATCCCTGCGCCTGAGCTTGGAC
Source organism: Protopterus annectens (assembly GCF_019279795.1). Taxonomy (NCBI): domain Eukaryota; kingdom Metazoa; phylum Chordata; order Ceratodontiformes; family Protopteridae; genus Protopterus; species Protopterus annectens. Next base: position 710,847,198 of record NC_056748.1, on the reverse strand, counting down.
CATGTCTGGAGCAATTCAGCTGCAAACGAGATCTGAGGATTAGAAGGTAGCAATGGATTATGGGAAAGGAGGAGTTTGAGCTCCGGATCTGTCAGATAAGTGGCTAGCTTGGATTCTTGAGCCACCTGTGAGGAATAATGACATGGACAGCATCATATTAAGCACTTAAAAATCTCTATTTGAAAATTTCATTTTCCAATAGAGAGACCAGATTTTATTATTTTTACGTGGTTGTTTTGTATGGATATATTCACCCTTATTTTGAAAATTCGGAAAATAAAACTGAGACAACCTTTGATAAGAAAGGAGGATTAGTATGGAAACTGACTCTGCTTTATGAAAAATACGATAGACAGGTTTGGAAGACAATGATTGAAGCTCCAAAACCCACTTGGCTGAAGAAATTGCTACCAACAAGGTTGTTTTCCAGGACAAGAATTTTAACTCTGCCTTAGCAGTAGGTTCAAAGGGAGGCAAGGTCAGACCTTGAAGAACCAATGTAAGATCCCACAAAGGACAAGGATCTATTTCAGGAGGTCAAAGAAGGAACATACCCTTGAGAAAGGCTTTGCAAAGTCTAGAAGAAGCTAAAGATGTACTATTTTCCCCAATGTGAAAATCAGAAATGGCTGCCAACTGAACTTCAACAGTAGAGAAGCTGGCCCCCAAATGAAAAAGATCAGCTAGGAATTCCAAGACTGCCAAAATGGGCACCGTAAACGGATCAATGTGATGCTGCTGGGCACAAAAGGAAAACCTTTTCCACTTGCTTTTATAAATTTTCCTGGTAAAAAGACTTATGGGGAGAAAATGATAATCTTTTGAACTGGGGGAGAAAGCCTGGATTGTCTAGCCGTCATCGAATTTGGAAAAAACAGGCGGTTAGTTTCAAGTTGTGAAGCTCCGGATGAATTTGCACTGAGGGTGAGACATAAGGTCTGGACGTTTATCCAGTGTCCACAGAAGGCAAATCAGATGAGACCACAGGAAGGTGAACCAAACTTCTCGAGGCCAAAAGGGGGCAATGAGGATAAAGTACAGTTTTGTACCTACCATAAATGTAGATGTTCGAGGATTCCCTTGCTGCAGTCCTGACAATTGGGTATAGTCCGCGTCCCAGTCGGCCCGAATACCAGAGAGAAGGCTGGCCGGTCATGGCCCCTTAGACTGACGCCAGTACGTCAGGGTACTAATGCGCATGACCGACGCCATTTCCTCAGTCTTTTCTTGCCCCAGATGTCAGAAGACCCAAAAGACAAGTCCCAAAACAACCTGCACCAAAAACATGTACAATATATACAGTAATATATACACAAAATATAAGCAAGTAAACTCACCTACACAACCACCCTGAAACACAGAGGGAAGGAGGGAGGGTAAATTGACTGCAGCAAGGGAATCCTCGAACATCTACATTTATGGTAGGTACAAAACTGTACTATGTTCTTCGCCTTCCCTTGCTGCAGTCCTGACAATTGGGTAGAATCCCAAAGCAGAGGTAAGGGAGGCTGGCAAATTATAAAGTAGCAGGAGCTGACAACATGCCTTGTAAAACAGCTGTGGCAAAACCAGCTCTAGTCTTAGAGTATATAGGCAGGTGATAATGCCTAGAGAAAGTATGCACTGAACTCCAAGTAGCTGCCTCCAGAATATCCTTAGTTGCCACCCCTTAGAAATGCTGTTGAAGTGGCAGTAGCCCTAGTGGAATGAGGCCTAATCCCAGCTGGAACCTCTTTGCCATGATGGGAATAACAAAATGCAATGCAAAAGCCAATCCACCTAGAAATAGTTTGTTTTGACACAGGCTTGCCCTGTGAACTTAAAGCAAAAGAAACAAGTAACTGCTGAGACTGCCTAAAATATTTAGTCCTGCTCAAATAATAACGCAATTGCCTGTGTACATCTAAAGTGTGCAAAATCTTTTCCCCTTTATTTTGAGGATCTGCAAAAAACGTAGGCAAATGAATAGTTTGGTTTAAAGCCACACTAGAAACCACCTTAGGCATAAAGGAAGGATTAGTACGTAATGATACCCTGTCCTTATGGAAAATCAAAAGGGCTCTACTGCCATAAGGGCCTGCAACTCAGACACCCTTCTTGCAGAAGTAATAGCCAACAGAAAAGCAGTCTTCCATGACAAATATTTCAATTCAGCAGTAGCTGCAGGCTCAAAAGGTTGTAGAGTAAGTTTTTCCAACACAAAATTGAGATCCCAAGCAGGAGTAGGAGCTCTACGGGGGGCTCTTATATTCTTTGCCCCTCTAAGAAACTGCTTGAACAAAGGATGCGAAAACAAAGGTGGGTCACAATCATAGTGAGCTGAAATTGCTGCAGCATGAATCTTTATGGAAGAGAAAGACAAACCTTTGTCCAATAATTCAGTAAGATATTGAAGAGCCACACTCAAATTAGGCTCTGAAATCTCCAAATTCTTTGCTGTACTCCAAAACAAAAATCTCTTCCATTTTTCTGCGTACACTCTCCTAGTACTAGGCCTTCTAGCTTCCATAATCACATTTAAAACTTGTTGAGGAAGCTGAGACCTACCATGCTTCAACACAGAATATGCCAAGCTGTGAGATGAAGAGATGGAAGCTTGACATTGAGCAGATGACCGCCCTTCTGAGATAACAGATGAGGAATCAGAGGTAAAGGCCATGGAGGCTTCTTTACAAGACTCCTTAGAAGTGGGTACCAGTGTTGCCGAGGCCAATCTGGAGCTATCAAAATCATCCTTGGCCTGTCCTGTCTGACCTTTAGTAATACCTTTGGAAGAAGAGGTAGAGGTGGAAAGGCATAGACATGAAGGTTTTTCCAACTGAAAGACAGAGCATCCACTTTCCAAGCTGTGTGATGAAACCCCTTTGTGCAATACTTTGGCAGCTGGTGGTTTAGTGGAGAAGCTAACAGATCTATGTCTGGAGTTCCCCATGACACTGTCAATTTCTGAAATACATGAAGATCCAGTTTCCACTCGTGGGGATCCATGATTTGTCTGCTTAATACATCTGCTAGGGAGTTCTGTGCTCCTGGCAGAAACCTTGCCTGAAGAGTCAGTTGCAGGCTTAACGCAGTCTCCCATAGAATCATTGCTTGCCTGCATAGAGGATAAGAATGTGTTCCGCCTTGCTTGTTGATGTACCACATGACAGTTGTGTTGTCTGTCAGAATCAACACCTGCCCTGGAAGAAGTAACTCCTTGAACGCCATCAATGCAAACTGGACTGCTAACATCTCCTTCATGTTGATATGTAGATGCTGTAGTCTGGCAGGCCACTTGTCTTGTATCCACTTTCCATTTAGATGAGCTCCCCAAGCAGTGTCCGAGGCATCTGTCGTTAAAATCTGACTCGCCTCTGGCCGGGTCACAGAGAGTCCCTTGTTTAGGTGACATTCCTGAGCCCACCACAAGAATTCCTTTTGAAGGCAAGGTATTATTTGAATGACAGTGTCCAAATCTTGGCAGTGCTGTGTCCATACATTTTGAGATACCATTGCAGCTTCCTCATATGCAGTTTGGCATTGGGAAGCACCAGAATACAAGATGCCATGAACCCTAATGCTTGAAGGACTGTCCTTGCAGTCAGCACGGACTGATGAGATAGTTGATGGAAGTAAAGTGACAGACTCTTTTGTTTGTCCGGGTTAAAAGGCCATCTGGGCTGCTGTATTCAGTCTCACACCCAGAAAGCACATGTCTTGAGAGGGTACTAGACTGGACTTTATTTCGTTCACAGAATACCCTAGGCATCTTAGCACTGCTATGACATATTCCAGATGCTGTAGAAGGTGTTCCTTTTCTTGAGCCAGAATCAGGCAGTCGTCCAAGTAAGGATAAATTTGAATGCCTTGAAGCCTGAAGTAAGCTATCACTGGAGCCAGAACCTTTGTGAATACTCTGGGCAGTAGATAAGCCAAAGGGCAATGCAGAGAACTGATAATGAAAATCTCCAGTTCGAAACCGCAGATACTTTCTGCAACTTAGCCTTATGGGCACATGAAGGTAAGCTTCCTTGAGATCCAAAGTTACCATCCAGTGATCCTTGCCCAGCAGAGGTAACAGTTGCTGTAACGGCAACAACTTGAACTTGGGAATGTCCAGATAAGTGTTGAGGATAGATAAATCCAAAATTGGTCTCCACGTGTTCCCCTTCTTTGGTACTAGGAACAGGCGAGAATAAAATCCAAGCCCCTTTCTGACACAGGGACTGGCTGAATAGCCCCTATCTGGAGTAACTGAGAAACTTGCTTGTGAGCCTCTTTTCTTTGTGGAGGAGGAACATCGGGCATGCCTTTGAAAGGGGCATTGTGTGGAAATAAAATCTGTACCCGTGATGAATGATATCCAGCACCCATCTGTCTTGAGTGATTAAATCCCAATTTTCTTTGAAAAGAGACAATCTTCCTCCCAAAGGAGCTGCCAGACGAGAGTCCACTGGCAGCTGAAAAGGCAGGTCATTGGTTCTGCTTACGAAAGGACTGACCCCTGCCCTCACCAGAAGTCTGAGCAGGTGAACTGTCTGATCTAGGCCTAAACGAACCTTGAGCCCTGCCCCTACCACGCCTAGACCTACCCCTAGACTGGGAACCATAAGCAGGATATGTCCACCCCTTAGCAGGCCAATTTCTACTAAACTTCGGAGGCTGCACCTGCAAAAAATCTTTAACAGTCTGCATAGACTTAGCTTTATCCTCCATTTTCTTTAAAACTGCTTCCACAGGCGGTCCAAACAACACATCAGACTGTAAAGGAGCATCCAAAATCCTGGTCTTAACATGCTCAGCTAAATTCTGATCCTTCAACCATGCATGTCTGCTAAGAACAGAACTAGTAGCAGCCACCCTCGAGGAGGCCTGAACAGCATCAAAACCACACTGCAAAGAATGCTTACCCACTTGTTCAGACACATGAACCAAATCCAGCAATTCTTTACACTCAATACCTTCCGCCAAAGCATCCACCTTAGATTTCAATTGTGAAAGGAGATAATTCTGATATTTCAGCATATGAAATTGACAATTCAACGCCTCATGGCTAGAGTGGAAGAAGTATATACTTTCTTACCCCACCTATCCAAAGCCCTTGCCTCTTTATCAGAGGGTACAGGATTTTTAACCACAGAAGCTTTAACACCTTTAGGCCCCTGAGAAACAGTTTCTGGGTCCGCCCTGGGACTCTTAAACAAATACTTATGAGCTTGGGCACCCTATAATACCTATCAGGCTTAACAGGAGCAGGAGGCAAGGAATCAGGGTTCAGAGAAGCCTCTGCAAAACATCCTCCACCACATTCAACACAGGAGGAATAGCTAAGGGCCTATGCTGGGGCAAAACAAGAATTCCCTAAGCCTTTTTCTGGAGTCAGAGTAATCTTGGCCTTCCCATTTAAAGTGCTCCCTCATGGAGTGAAGAGTCTCTGAAAATGAAAAATCCTCAGCAGGAGAAGCTGAAGGAGTGGAATCATCCACATCAGAATCAGAATAAGTAGGAACTCTTGCAAGTCTTCCACAGAAGACTCTGAAGCCTGTGAACACTGTTCAAAACTATCAAACTCCTGTTCCACCCTAGGCCTCTTATCAGGTGGGGGCATAGAACCTCTAATCAGAGTAATCAAATCTTCTGCCATTTTAAGCATATGTTTCTTAGGCACAGAGCCCTACATGCTAGGAGAAGCCCCTACAGAAGCTGAACTTGGCCTTCCTCTAAAAGAAGCTTTGGCAACAGAAGGAGAGGCCCTAACTACCTTGGGAAGAGAGGGAAGAACAGTTACCTGAGAAGCCCCTCAGCCTGGCCTACCTCCTGAGAGGGCACATCCTGTAACAGTAAAGTATCTGCCTGAGACTCCATAGAGACACCTGGCAAAACCTCTGGCTCCCCTGAGCCTTCTAAAGGACCGACGTCCGGGACTGCCGGTTCCTCACCCCTAGACTTCACTGTTTTGTCCTTGCGCTTCTTAGATGAAGCAGGCGACGGAGCATCCGACGGCATAGTGTAATTGCAACGCTTCCCAAACACTAACCTAGCACAATCAAGCCTCCTCTTAATAGTGCGCTTTGTTAAATCTAGCACAAGAGCGCAACCAACAACGCCGTGCTCAGGCCCTAAACAAGGTATACACAATGTATGATAATCCCTATGCGGTATCTGCTTCCCACAAGAAATACAGTTATTCACTTTTTCTGACATCCGTTAAATACTGAGGCAAGAAAAACTAAAATGTTCCCAACGGGTTACTTAGCCAACTCTGTATTCGGGTCTGAAACTCCGGTTTCGAAAATCTCAGAACGCCAACCTGCACTCGCAAAATTGCTTCTGCATCGGACCATGCGGCAAAAAAGACTGAGGAAATGACGCCGGTCATGCGCATTAGTACCCTGACGTACTGACGTCAGTCTAAGGCGCCATGACCGACGTCAGCCTTATACTCTGGTATTCGGGCCGACTGGGACGCGGACTATACCCAATTGTCAGGACTGCAGCAAGGGAAGACGAAGAACATCTTTGTTCTTCAACCTGAATGCCTTCTTAAGAAATTTGGGAATTAGAGCAAGAGGTGGGAATGCATAAAGAAGACCAGGAGGCCAAGCATGGACTACAGCGTCTCTTGGCGACTACCCTTGTGGAGGGATCAGGGCAAATACTTGCTGCACTTGTTGAATGGAGAGGCAGAGAGGTCGCAACTGGGCTGACCCCATCTGAGGAAAATCCTGTTTGCCACAGACTGATTCAGAGACCACTCGTGAGGTAACAAAAGAACTCTGCTGAGCCTGTCCGCCAATATGTTGTGCTCCCCTTGAATGTACATTGCAGCTAGAAAGAAGCTGGTAGATAGAGCCCACTGCCACACTCTCATCTGTTCTCGACAAAGGGGTAGGACTTGGTTCCACCTTGCTTGTTGAGGTACCACACAACAGACACGTTGTTGGTCTGAATCGCAACTGTCCCTACAGGAAGACAGGGCTTGCAATGCCAAAAACACCACCCTCGTCTCCAGGATGTTGATATGCAAATTGGTCTCCTGGAGAATCCATGTGGCTAGAACTATCCATCCCAGGTAATGCCCCCCCCCCCCAAGTTGGGAGACGCCCGTGGTCAACGCGGCGTCAGGGTTGGGAAGAATGAAAGGTCGGCCTTCAGATACTTCTGGATCTTGAAGCTACCACAAAAGAGAATTTCTGCACACTCGAGATAGTCTTATAGGATGATTGAGGAGATGATGCAGAAGGGACCACTGGAATGACAAAGTCCACTGCAGGACTCTCATATGAGCTGTCAGTAGTAAACCCAGAGCCCTGAGGACAAGATATGCCGGAGGAACTGGCACCGCTAACATTTGTCTGATATGTTTCCATAGTGAGAGAATCCTGTCCTTTGGAAGATAGGCCAAGGTTTTGCTTCTATCCACATGGGCTCCTATAAAATCTATCAGCTGCACAGAATGTAATTGTGACTTCTGAAGGTTTACAGTGATCCCTAAAGTTACAACAGAAAATCCCTGGCTTGAACCAGTAGATGCCTGGATAGTGCGACTAGAAGCCAGTCATCCAGATAAGGAGACATGTGGAATCCCTGCAATCTGAGATGAGCTACAACTACTGTCATGCATTTGGTGAACACCCCGAGGGCTATGGTGAGACCAAATGGATGCACACAAACTTGGCAGTGACTGGCTCTCTGCCTGAAATGGGATATCTTCTGGAACATCTGTCTAGAGTGTCTGTTCATTTTGATATGACAGTTTACATTCTTGAAGTCTATCAAGCACATCCAGTCATCCTTCTATAGAAAGGAAAGGATGGACTGGACTGTGACCATCCTGAACTTCGTGTGCTTGACCGATTTGTTCATGTAAGTTAGGTCCAAGTATGGAGCCTGAGATCCAGTTTTCTTTGGGACTAAAAAGAATCAGGAATAAATGCTTGATCCACCCTGTTCTCGGGAGACCTCCTGGATGACTCTTTTGAAGCAACTTTGGGATTTCCAAAGTTGCCGCCTCCCTCTGATTGGGTGGAACACTGGGGAGGTGGTGTTCTGGCTTGGGGAGATTTAAAAAGGGAATGGAGTAATCTCTGGATAGGACACCTTGCACCCATCAATCCATGATGGCTAACCAAGCTTCTAGGTGCGAGGAGCATCATCCCCGGACTGCCTCCAGACAGAGATAGTCGGGCAACACCTTAGGGATGCTGCAAGGATTTCTCTGATGGAGAATCCTGAGGCCCCTCATTCAGCGGACCAACTCTGCCCCGAGGGCGGTGTCTACCACACAAATTATTCCTCCCTCTGTCCCTAGGGGAAAAATCTCCTTAAGTGTCCTGGAAAGGACCCTGGGATTTTCTGAACCACAACTTTTCCCCCTGCACGGATTCCTAGAGAAGAACCTTTGCGGGGTAGAAAAGCAGATTCTGATGGCATACAGGGTCTTTTGATCTTTCTCACTGCAGGAGTGTGTGTCATAAACAGTTGGTCCAAACAGGGAGGAATCGTTGAAGGGGGCATTGACAAATGACATTTTGAAGGGTTCCGCAAAATCACACAGCCACATCCAGGCATGGCGCCAAATATCAATGCTGTAACCGGCCACCATATAGGTGCCCTCAATTGTGAGGGAGATCAGCTTCATGGATGCGTTAGAAATTGACTGGAAAGTGGCCATATGGGAGGCCATATATCCTCCAACTTTGACTAACTGGACCCAGCTATTCTTCTATATAAGTGTCTCTGCCCTCCTGGAAGACCAGAACTGTGTCCACTAAGCCCCAACCCCATACATCGTCGGGGATACCATCCAAAGTTAAAAGAAAATACTGTCAAAGTATGTTTGTACTACATGTTTAAATCTTACACTTCTCAACTGTGTGCCTAGTCTACCTACTTGCCCAGGACTGCCAGCAGCCAACAGCACCAGTCCCCATCAACTATTTGACCAGACCCTCATTCTTTGTACTGCCATCACTACCATTGTTATTCCCATCTCCTATCCTTTAATACTACTTTTTCCCTTCCCATTCCCTTTTTTTTTACCCCTTCCTTTACCTCCATACAACTGAATCTAAACCTTTCGACCACTAGGTGGCACCCTTCTACTTCTATGTTTTCCTCCCTTTCTGCTCTTTGCCACACTTGCTGGTTACACTGATCTCTACCTGTTTCTTTTACTCTCTTAGTTACACTTTTCTTGTCCCCTGGCCCTCGCCAAACCACCCTCCTATTCCTACTTGTCTACTATAATCTGCCTTATCACCTACCCCATAGTTCCTAATATTTACATTACCTGTTTAAACTTACCTACTGTTATTCTACTTACTGATTGTTTTCTTCTGAGCCATTATCTACTCCTTTGTTTCTTGCTGCTACTCTTATCATATCTCCCTAATAGCTCTTTTCCTACATTTCCACACTCCTACCTCCCCACGCCTACCCCTCATACACCTCCCACTTTATCAGGCCACCCCCCCAGTCTAGATACTATTCTCCCTCTGGCTTATTTCCGCCTATCTCCTATGCCTGTGCCCTTCCCCCTCACCTTATCCCAAGCCTTCTAGGAAACCTTATAAATATTCCCCCACATCCCAGGACGCCATCTTTCTTCCCCAATTATCAGCTGGCTGCTGTGCGCCTTGTACCTGGTGCGGATCGGTTAACTAGGGTAAGCTCCATGTTATCACTGTGTTTTTGATCTACTCCTGTATTTAACTTTATGTTACAGAATAGTTTCCTATGCTGTTCAATATTAGATGTGTTTGTCAATAACGTACACCAAGGTAGCGCTTTTGTTTCGCTGTGCCTTAATGTATGAATAAGGCTGTATCAATGGTTACACTTATACGATACTGAGCTTAGTGTTTTTACAATCTGTCAACATATTAATCCTTCCTGCTTAGAACTGTTGATTATCTGGTCGCGGAAGTGCCTCAGTTTGTTAAACGAACATCTAGCCATATCGTCTATCTGTGAAGACTGGCCTCTATACTTTATTTTTTTGGCGCCTTTTTTAGATAGTAATGCTAGCCTGGTTGACTCTGTTAATAGTCATTTTAAGCATTGTTTCTGGTCTCAACCAACATGTGGTGTAGCTTTATGGAGAAGCGCTAACACCCTCATACTATCTTTAAATTTAGCGACTGCACATGATAACCGGTTTTCTAACCACACTAAATTATACCTTTTGTAAATATAACATTCCCTATAGACATTTACTTAATCTAGTAGGCTCTCTATCTGCATACGGCACCTTACAATTTAGTTATTTAGCTTAAATGCCTCTACAACGGTGCTTTACAATTATACGGCGCTTCACACTCTGTTATTTAATTTAAAAGCCTCTATAACAGCATATAGTGCTCCAACTCTTTGCCGTTCTGCTTTTAAACTTATTTTTCGGCTATATAACAGTGGCGCGACGCATGGTAATCCTGTACATTTAAATATAAAATACTAAAAGGGTTACGAGTCTATGGTATATCGTTAGCCACTATATCCGAGCAGATTGTGATTTCTTCTTTTAACCTACAGATATACTAAGCGTTTGCACAAATATGTTAACATATTGAATTATATTTCTAACGAATACCTTTTGTTAACATACTACTCACTATAGAGTTTGTATAATTTAATAGCCTCCACAACAGAGGACAGCGCTCTAAAGCTTTGCTGTCCTACCTTCGCCTTGCTTCTTTGAGCTACAAATTCTGTGGTGGTGAGACCCTTGGTTAGGCCACATTTTATTGACACATTCTGCAAGGGTATGAAGAATTGGTTTACCCCTAGCTAGTGAAATAGTATAGATCGTGGGTTTTATGTTTTAGCTATATCCACTTCAAGTGACTGTATCTTACTGTTGTTCCTATGATTTATAAATGAATTGTATCAGCTGTTTTACTATTAGAGAATTCAAGTTAAAATATAACAGTGTTTAGTACTCCTTTTTAATTTAAACTTTTGTAGAAGTTTATTAGTGCTCTCTTGTTCCTTCCTCACTGTCTTCCTCTCTCCCCCAGATATCCTCCAACTTTGACTAACTGGACCCAGCTATTCTTCTATATAAGTGTCTCTGCCCTCCTGGAAGACCAGAACTGTGTCCACTAAGCCCCAACCCCATACATCGTCGGGGATACCATCCAAAGTTAAAAGAAAATACTGTCAAAGTATGTTTGTACTACATGTTTAAATCTTACACTTCTCAACTGTGTGCCTAGTCTACCTACTTGCCCAGGACTGCCAGCAGCCAACAGCACCAGTCCCCATCAACTATTTGACCAGACCCTCATTCTTTGTACTGCCATCACTACCATTGTTATTCCCATCTCCTATCCTTTAATACTTTTCCCTTCCCATTCCCTTTTTACCCTTCCTTTACCTCCATACAACTGAATCTAAACCTTTCACCACTAGGTGGCACCTTCTACTTCTATGTTTTCCCTCCTTTCTGCTCTTTGCCACACTTGCTGGTTACACTGATCTCTTCCTGTTTCTTTTACTCGCATAGTTACACTTTTCTTGTCCCCTGGCCTCGCCAAACCACCCTCCTATTCCTACTTGTCTACTATAATCTGCCTTATCACCTACCCCATAGTTCCTAATATTTACATTACCTGTTTAAACTTACCTACTGTTATTCTACTTACTGATTGTTTTCTTCTGAGCCATTATCTACTCCTTTGTTTTTTTCATCTGCTCTCCCTCTGGGCTCACTCCGCCCTCCTCCTGCCCCAAATCCCACCGCCCCTAGTGCCTCTAGCTATATCCCTCTTGTAACCACACCCACTTCCTCCCTACACCAATCACCCACAACTCCCTAGACACACCCACATCAGCACATCATCCTACTGTAACCACACCTACAGCTAACCCAAAATACTACACTTCTTTTTCTAAACTCACACCCCTAGCACTAATCCTACTACTCTTTACTCCACCCAACCCTGTTGCTCTTTCCTTATCCACTGCACTATAAACTCACAAAACACATAAGACAACCAAATCACGTAACACCAAGCAACATTTTAGTCATGGCTTTAAATCCCCCCTCTATCTCTATTTTACTATTACTATCTCTTAAACTATCATATCTTTATTACCTCACCCAGCCTCCTACTTTATCATTCACAACTTTATCACACAACCTACCACCTGAACTCCCCTCTCTCACCCTTAAACTCTCCTATTTCTCCCCATCTCTACCCAATAACACAACTTCTAACCTTCTCATTCAAAGTTTTCCCCACACTGAGAAACCCCATCCCTATACTAGCTAAAGACCCTCTGACCATCACTACATATCTTAATCGCTTCCTCACTCTACTCAGTTTCCTTTCTAACCCAACTCATCTCATCACCAGCCTTTTATCTGGTGACATCCATCCCAACCCTGGCCCCTCCACGTCTTCCTCCTCAAACAGGCCAATATTATTTACTTCTCTAAACTCACAAAGTATTGTCAATAAAGTCCCTACCCTTCACGCATGGCTTATGTACAACAAACCTGACATACTATCTATTTCAGAAACATGGTTAAAACCTCTATAAAGGATTCTGAAATTACTCCACCTAGCTATTCAATCCTTAGAAAAGACAGGACCCAAAAAAAAGGTGGTGGAGTTGCTCTCCTATATTCTTCTTCCTTACTAGTTACCCCCTATAACAAACCCACTCCAAAATTTAACAATGCTGAAGTACTCCTCACTCTCCTACAAGTTAACAAGCACAAACACATCTGTCTAGCATCCCTTTACATCCCCCCAGGGGACAATATTTCAACACTTGAAAACATCCTCTCATGGCTCTCTAACAATATCAGCAATGAAACCATAATCTTAGGAGATGTAAACATCAACTGGGCCTCCATCCAGTCTTCAACCAACCCTCTTAACATCAACCTATTTAAGTTTTCCCAGCTAATCAATACAATAACACACCCATCCACAAACCCCTCCTGTGGCACCATCCTTGACTGGATTCTAGTGTCACATCCCCACTATTTCTCAGACAGTGGTACTCTTCCAGACCCTCTTGGTGATCATTTGCCTACTTTCACCTGCCTCCCTTGCATCTCTTAATCAACCCATAATTTCATCACTACCCGCAATGACAAAAACTTCAACCCATCAACCTTCATATATTCTCTAAAAGCAGTAAATTGGAACAATCTAAAGACACTACCTTTAGAAGACGCAGTTGCTTTAACTTAACCTTCTTAGAAATACTTGATTCCCAAGCTCCTCTAAGAACAAAAAGAATAAAACAAATTCTGCCCCTGGTTAACCAAAACCACACTATCAATCATGCCTTAGAGACAAAGCCTGGCGACTCTATCTGAGAAATAAGACCCCAGAACAACATATTGCTTACAAAACCCTTCAAATAAAGTAAAAGCTTATAATCTCTGACAGACAAAAATACTTCTTCACACTCCAAAACAACAATAAAACTAACCACACAAAGTTTGGAAGGGAATCTCTACCCTCCTAAACCCCAGCAAACCACACACCCCAACCCCAGACCCAAATATCCCAGACCTAGATCTAGCTACACAGTTCAACTCCTTTTCATCGACTCTATTAGCAAACTCACATCCTCCTTCACACACCCCTCCTCATTACCTAATACACCCCAATCTCTCCCACAAACAACCCTCCCATCATCACCACTTCCTCCTCACTCTCATCTTCTCAAATTCCATCTTCCACCTCTTCCACTACTCTAACTCCTCTTCACCCATATCTTCCTCAAATTCTCTCTCCCAACTCTTCCCTATTCCCATTTAAACCTATTCCCACTTCCACCATAAAGAAACTCCTTCAGAAACTGAAGCCGTACCAATGCTCCTGACAACATTCCTCTTACTTCCTAAGTATAGCCGCAGAAGCTATTGCCTATCCCATCAGCATTCTAATCAACCGCCCATCCAAGAATGCACAGTGCCCCTACTATGGAAGCAAGCCTTCATCATCCCTCCACAAAGGAGGCAACAATTGCAACATCAATAACTTCCCCCTATTGCTATCCTGTCGCCCATATCTAAACTTCTGGAAAAGTGTATCCAGCTTCAACTCCTACCACATCTCTTAGATAACAACCTTTTAACCCCTACACAACACGGATTCAGGCCAAATCATAGCACTATGACAGCCCTCCTGTCCTTTCTTGAGACTGTTAATACAGCACGAGACTCCGGTCACATTGTTTCCACCTTACTACTAGACCTCTCCAAGGCCTTCGACACTATTTCACACAGCCTGCTCCTATCCAAACTGTCAGAACTTAATCTCTCCCTCCTCCATAAATTGGTTCTCCAGTTATTTATCAAACAGATACCAAGCTGTAAAATGGAAGAAAGCCACTTCCTCCTTCCTTAGCACCCCCACTGGAGTTCCCCAAGGATCTATTCTTGGTCTGCTCCTCTTTAATATATTTATAAACGACTTCCACAAATCTATCCCATTTGCAAACATCATCCAATATGCAGACGATTCCACCATTATCTGCTCTGCCACCTCCCTCTCTGCTCCAAAAACTTACTCAAGAAGCTTTCAATTACTGAGCATTGGATGAAAATAAATCACTTAGCACTCAATGCCTCCAAAACAAAACTAATGGTATTTACCCTCCAAATCTACTTCTTCGATATAAACTCTTTCTCAATTACCAGCCAAAACAACTCACCCTTTGAACTGGTATCTGAAACTAAGCTACTAGGTGTTCTAATTGACAATCAGCTTAAATTCAACTCCCATCTACAACTAAATATTAAGAAAACTCATCAAAACTAGGTATGCTCTACCGGCAGAATCAGTATCTTACTAGATCATCCAAAATCACTCTCGCTTCCTCCTTTCTCATCCCTCTTTTACGGGCTCCACTACTGACTAATCTTCAGACCTCTAAAAAGCCAGCTTTCCTCCTGCTATAACAAAATTGCCAAATTCAAGAATAGCCATAGGTCCTCCACCCACCACTGTTCCTCTCCATAAACTAAATTGGCTCGAACTACCTAATCATCTTATCTTTATACAGCTGACTTTAGCTCATAAGCTCATTCTAACCCTCTCTTTGTCCCTCCCTGTCTTCTGCCTTCAAAATGCACCTACCAAATAGAGTCTTAAGGTCCAACAATCAAAATCTACTCAAAGTTCATAAACCATCTTATCCCCCAGGTAAACACTTATTATCCTCTAACCTGTCCTGCCTCTGGAACTCACTCCCACCATCCATTCGCATTCACCTCTAATCACTACATATTCAAAACTCCTCCATACACATCTCAGGTCCCTATGGGATTGTTCCTGCCCCCCCTCATAAATATATGGCATCCAACCTCCTCTATGCCTTCATACTCAACTTTACCTAACAAAGCTTGTGCTCCTTCAGAATAACTACTCTGTAATGTATGTTATGTTCCCTCTCAATTACAACTCTGTTATGTAAATCACATTACTGTCTTAGTTCACTTACTTCGCATTAATCTTCATTTATTGTAATGCTAAATGCTTCTTGAATTTTGAGCAAAATGTTTTATCTACTACTTGTATAATTATCATTATTTTAGCAATCTTGTATGTACCTAATTTTGTCTGTGTTGAGTTTTCTCCCCAGGACTCCATTGAAAACGGGTTCTTTTGGCCCAATGGACTATCCTGGTAAACCAACTGCAAATAAATAATAAAATAAATAATAAATAAATAAAGAAAGTCCATTCCTCTGCTGTCATGGACTCAGTGCAGGTGCTTGACATTTCCTTCAGCAAGTCCCTCTGTAGCCTTGTAAAGTGGGAAAGGTAATTCACTGCTCTGAGGGCAAAAGTGGAAGAAGTGTAGACCCTTTTTCCAAATGTGTCCATAGCCCTAGACTCCCTGTTAGGGGGATGGACAGTACAACTTTCCTGGGCAAGCTCATTCTTGGTGGCCGCCACAACCAACATTGCATCTACTGGAATGCCCTTCATTCAGTGGGGTCTATCCTGGGGGGGGGGGGGGGTCGTAAGAAGTTTATCCGCTCTTTTAGGAATAGGTTCTGCAGCGTCTGGTTCCTTCCATGCCTTGCAGACACCAGGTCAGTGAAGGGGTCTGCGGGGGGAACAGCCAGGCTGTAGATGGGCTGGTCCCGAAGGCGTCCAGGAGCACTGACTCATTCACGGTGGGGTTTGGCGCCTACCATCCACCTCACTGGTGAAGAATTTCTAAAATGTCTCCAAAGGAGACATCCTGTGGAGATCTAGGGCCCCCCCTTCATCGAAGTCAGTGTCTGTCGTGAGAGATTCCCAAGCAGAAGAGTCTGGCGGCCCTGAGGAGCCGGCTGCTCCAGTGGCAGAAAAGAGGTCTCCAAAGCAGAGCTCAGGAGGGGAAAGGGTAGATCTGAAACTGTACGAGCCTGAAGTCTTCTAGGAGTGGAAAGGACCCTCTCCACCACTTTGAAGGCAGAAGGACTGCCGGCGTCCGAAGAAAGCATCCCCTGTCCTAAGGGATCAGGAGTAGACCTGTCTCCAATCACCAACAGCTCTCTGCTCTGAAGGAAGAGTCGGTGCTGAACTGTCGAATGCTGAAGCTATGAGGGGAAGTGACAACTCTGAGAGCTTTGGAGTTAAAGTCATTCCCCCAGACTCTATGTCGAGGCTTTGGCTCAGAGAAGCACCCAGCACTGATGCAGTCAGAACAGAGCAAGTCAAGGAAGCAGTCGGGCTCGAAGGGGTAAAGAGTATCTGGCCCCACGGACCACCCCAAGGAGCAATGGATCTGGGAGCTCCAAGATGGCAGGCCGGATCGGAGAAAGAGAAATCAACCTGCAGGGAGGAGCTCTGCTCACAGATCCCACAGAAGATGGAGCTTGGATGACTCTCATCTGGATCTGCATACAGAGAAACTTCCTCATCAATCTGTCCCCCTCATTCTCTGACAGGCTCCAAGAGGACCTGATGGACGAGGACACAGAAGAGGGTCTGGAGTGATATCAAAGGAAAGAAACCCTCAGACATACTCTGTTCTGCAAGCTCCAGCCCCGAAGAAGGAGTTGGGGCACAGGGCAGAGATTATGAAACTGATATCGGAGCCGGGGAACTCTGCTCTGAAGGTCTTGAGACCTTTTTTGGAGGCTCTGACTCAGACATGGAAATATCCGGGGACAGTTTCTTACGAATCCCTGGCCTCCATAGACTTTTTGGTGCAGGTCTGAGCCCCTAAGACAGAAGCAGCAGCAAGGTGGAGGGGGAATAAGAACCCTGAGAAATAACTTATTTCTTTGATCTGCAAGGGCCCAGGGAAGAAAGGCCTTGCATATAGACGCCACCTGAAGGTGAGCAGGACTCAAACAATAAACGCACTCCTTGTGGGCAGCAGATACAGGTATCTTGTGTCCTCAGGAAGTGCATTTTCTGAACCCAAAGGACTTGTCAGATTTCTTTGATATACTACCAAGACAGAAGGAAGAGAAAGGAGAAGACAAAGAAGCGTGACAACCACAGAGTAGAAACCACAACAGTACAGAAAAAACTTACCAGAATGCTTCACTGTGCACTGCAAATGAGATCTGAGAAGAACTAGGCAGTATGAGTAGGGTGGGAAGAGCTCCATCTTGGAATCCTTAGCTTGCTGACGGCCGAGTCGGTTCCAAGGTTAGAACCAAGACCCACAGGTTTGTAGAAGACTGAACAGAAAACATCAGATCATAAGATTTTATGGAAACAGCATATAACAATGAGAGTACATTATGAAAACTCGACAGACCGGTTGAAAATATTTTCAATAGGTAAAAAAAAAAAAAGTACAGTTTTGTACCTACCATAAATGTAGATGTCCGATAGACATGCAACTGCAGTCATAACATGTGGGTTGTCATGCCTCAGGCAGCCCTCGGTCAGCCGGATTCCAAAGTCTGGGTCCGACGTCGGCTGATGTCGCATTTCTCTCCGACGTCAGTGCGGCTGGAGTACATAAGCATCAGCCGACGCCATTTTCTTCAGTGTTTCTTGCCCCAGATGCCAGGTGCCCTCCAAGGAAGGCTGTAATCAAATTGGAAGACAAAAACAGGACTCCAAACAAATACATGAGCAATAAAACAAATACACCATAACAGATATCCCCAGCTAAGAGTAAGGGGATAGGAGGACCCTAGGCATAGAGGGGTATGGAGGGAATTGACTGCAGTTGCATGTCTCTCGGACATCTACATTTATGGTAGGTACAAAACTGTACTATGTCCTTCAAGAATGCAACTGCAGTCATAACATGGGTAGAATACCATAGCTTAGCTGGGGAGGAGGTATGCTCTAGGAAAGAGATGGTGTGGCATCAAACCTTGCAGGACTGCCAAGCAAAGCCTGCTCTGGATCTGGAATATAGAGGGAGATTGTAGTGTTTGGAGAATGTATGCACGGAGCTCCATGTAGCAGCTTCTAGAATGTCCTTTGTAGGCACCCCTCTTAGAAATGCTGTAGAGTTGGCTGTAGCTCTGGTGGAATGTGGTCTGACATAGGCTGGAACAGTCTTCCCATGAAAGGAATAACAGAATCTGATGCAATGTCCAATCCATTTAGAAATAGTCTGTTTTGAAATTGCTTTTCCTTGGACTGCAGGGGCGTAAGCTACAAAAAGCTGTTCAGACTTCCTACTGGCCTTGGTTCTGTCCAGGTAGTATCGAAGTTGTCTATGAATGTCCAAGGTATGCAAAAGTCTTTCCTTATTCTCAGGATTGGGGAAGAAAGCAGGCAGATGAATGGCTTGATTTAGAGAAACCCTAGATACCACCTTTGGCATAAAAGTAGGGTTGGTCCTTAATGAAACCCTGTCTCTGTGGAAAATAATAAAGGGTGGTATTGCCATTAGGCCTGTAGTCTAAAAGTACAGTTTTGTACCTACCATAAATGTAGATGTCCGAACTGGATAGCATCTGCAGTCATAACAAGTGGGTTGTCCTGTCGTCAGGCAGCCCTGCAGTCGGCCGGATTCCAAAGTCCGGGTCCGCTTCGCTGATGTCGCACTCCACCCGACGCCATCTCTGTTGGTCTTCGGTATAAAGCATCAGCCGACGCCATTTTCCTCAGTGTTTCTTGCCCCAGATGCCAGTAGCCCTCTTGCAGGGTAAAATTTGGATAGATGCCAATGTTTCCAAATAGATAGAGGTAAACACAACAATAAGCATATATGTACATATATACAAACAATACACCATAAAAGACTCCCCAACAGCTAGCTATTAGGAGGGTAAACACCCTAGGAGTACCACAGAGGGAAGGAGGGAGGTAATCTGACTGCAGATGCTATCCAGTTCGGACATCTACATTTATGGTAGGTACAAAACTGTACTATGTCCTTCATGGATGCATCTGCAGTCATAACAAGTGGGTAGAATACCATAGCCAACTAGGGAGGAGGATAAAGGTAGATTATGGTGTGTTTAGGATCCCTTGCAGTACAGCAGTGGCAAACCCTGCTCGGATCTGGAATAAAGAGGCAAATTATAATGCTTGGCAAATGTATGCACGGAGGTCCAAGTAGCCGCCTCAATAATGTCTTTGGTTGCCACCTCGTAAGAAGGCTGTGGTAGTGGCTGTTGCCCTTGTAGAGTGAGGTCTTATGTTCTGTGGAATTGGATTTCCATGGAAGTGGTAACAGTATCGTATGCAATTTCCTATCCATTTGGAGATTGTCTGTTTGAAATAGCTTTTCCTTCCTTCCTGTTGCATAGGCTACAAAAGTTGGTCAGTCTTTCTGCTATTTTTGTTCTGTCCAAGTAGTAGCGTAGCTGTCTATGTACATCCAAGGTATGCAGTATTCTTTCCCTCTGTTTTGTGGGTTGGGAAAGAAGGTAGGTAGGTGGATTGCCTGGTTTAAAGATACTCTGGATACCACCTTAGGCATAAATGTAGGATTAGTCCTCAAGGACACTCTATCTTGGTGGAAGATTAGGAAGGGTTGCACTGCCATTAAGGCCTGTAGTTCTGAAACCCTCCTTGCTGAAGTAATTGCCAGTAGGAAAGCAGTTTTCCATGACAGGTGTTGTAGGTCTGCTGTTGCTGCTGGTTCAAAGGGTGCTAATGTCAACTTTTCTAGCACAAAGTTTAAGTCCCAAGCTGGTAATGGTGGTTTCCTTGGAGGTTTTACATTCTTGATTCCTCTGAGGAACTGCCTGAGCAAAGGGTGTGAAAAAACAGGTGGATCAAAGCTGTATTCTGCTGAAATAGCTGATGCATGTATCTTGATGGAGGAGTAGGACAGGCCTGAATGAAGAAGTTCGCCAGATACTCCAGAATGTTAGGCATATCTATGTTTGACACATCTTTTCCTCTTTCGGTACTCCAAATGACAAACCTTTTCCATTTTCCAGCATAGTTCTTTCTTGTTGAAGGTCTGCGTGCTTCAAGAATAATGTCTTTAACTCTTTGGGAAAGTTCTGGATTAGCTGCTGCTATGTGATGTTCCATGCAGTCAGTTGCAGCGTTTTTAGGTTTGGATGTATGATGCTGTAGTTGTTCTGAGTTAACATCAAAGGCATCAGGGGTATTGGCCACATGTTGTTCCGAGACATGCTCTTCAGTAGTGGGTACCAGTGTTGTCTTGGCCAGTTTGGGGCTATCAGGATTATCCTTGGACGTTCTTCCTTGATTTTTAGTAGTACCTTGTGTATCAAAGGAAGAGGTGGGAATGCATATGCTGTTAGGCCTTTCCAGTTGAAGGAGAGTGAGTCCACTTTCCATGCTAGTGGGTGGAATGTCCTTGTGCAGAATTTTTTGAGCTGGTGATGCGAATAGGTCTATCTGTGGCATTCCCCATTTCTTTGAGATGGTCTTGAAGATGTCCGGGTGCAGCTTCCATTCGTGGGCATCCGTGGTTCTGCTTAGTATGTCTGCTAGAGTATTGTCTTTCCCCGGTACAAATATTGCCTGTAACTGAATGTTGTAGCTGAGAGCCAGGGTCCACAGCTCCAAGGTCATTCTGCATAGGGGGTATGAATGAGTGCCTCCCTGTTTGTTGATGTACCACATGACTGTGGTGTTGTCTGTCCTTATCATCAACTGGCCCTCTTTGAGGAATGGTTTGAACTTTTGGATTGCCAGTTTTACTGCCAGCATTTCTTTTAGATTGATGTGCAGGTGAAGTTGATCCTGTGTCCACAATCCTTGCACGCATTTGTCCAGCATGTGGGCCCCCACCCTAGGTCTGAAGCGCCTGTTGTGATGGTCTGGCTTGGTTGACATCTGCGGAAGGGCAGGCCTGGGTTTGACTGGCATGCCTGAGCCCACCATAGGAACTCCTGTTTTAAGCATGGAATTAGTGGGATTTCTGTTTCTAGACTGTGTCTGTGCTGGGACCATAAATTCTTTAGGTACCACTGTAGTTTCTCATATGTAGTCTGGCAAATGGGACCAAGATTATGCATGATGCCATGAAGCCCAAGGCCTGTAGAAATTTTCTTGCTGTTAACTTGTTCAGTTTTGTTAGTGCCAAGAAGTAAAGAGGAAGTTCTTTTGTTTTTCTGTAGTCAGGAATGCCATTTGTTGTACTGTGTCCAATTCCGCCAAGAATGTCCTTGTTTGGGATGGTATCAGCCTTGACTTTTGTAAATTGACTGTGTATCCCAGTCCTTGTAGCAAGTAAATGACCCTTTGTAAATCTGTTGTCAGCTTGCTTTTGTTGTCCCCTTGTAGCAGGCAGTCGTCCAGGTATGGGTAAATTTGAATTCCTGTAGTCTGCAATGGGCGATTACTGATGCCAGGCATTTTGTGAATACTCTGGGCAGTAGATAAGCCAAAGGGCAATGCTGAGAATTGATAGTGCTCTGATCCTGCAAGAAATCTGAGGTATCTTCTGCAGATTGGTCGAATGGGGACGTGCAGGTATGCCTCCTTGAGATCTAGAGTTACCAGCCAAGACTCCTTGCCCAGCATGGGAAGAAGTTGCTGTAGGGTCAGCATTTTGAATTTTGGGACAATGATGTATGTATTTAAGGTGGACAGATCGAGAATTGGTCTCCAACTTTTTCCTTTCTTGGAACTAGGAATAGTCTGGAGTAGAACCCTTTCCTTGTTCTGCTGTTGGCACTCTTTCCACAGCTCTCATGTTTGCTAACTCCATTATCTGGCGTAGAGCCTCTGTTTTTGATTTGGAGGTAGATTTGGCATTCCTCTTTGACTGGTAAAGTGTGGAAGTGAAACCGTAACCTTGATCTATGGTTTGTAAAATCCACTTGTCTTTTGTTATGTAGTGCCAGTTCTTTGAAAATAAGGTTAACTTTCCGCCTAGAGGAGCTGCTATTTGTTCCCTAGTAGGCGGATTTAGGATTAAGTCACTGTGGTTGTGCTGATGTAGTGGCAGTGGCTGTGTCTGTGCCTCTGTTGTTACCTTGCCACTGTCGTCCTCTGTAGGCACCTCCTCTGGGTTGGTTTCTGCCTCTGGAACGTCTATTTCTGCCCCTTTGAAATTTTGTGGAGTCAGGAAAGGACCAATTTTTGGCAGGCCAGTTCCTGCTAAACCTTGGGGTTGAACCTGCAAGAAATCTTTAACAGTTTGAACAGATTTTGCCTTTTCTTCCATTTTCTTCATAACCTGCTGGGCAGGTGTACCAAACAAACTTGTCTTGTCCATAGGAGCATCTAGCAACTTAGCTTTAACATGATCCGTAAAGCTTGTTCCTTTAGCCATGCATGCCTTCTTATCACTGTGCCTGTCATGGCTGATCTAAATGAAGCCTCCAGTGCATCATAGCCACATTTTAAGGAATGGTTGCTAACCTGTTGTATGTTATTTACCATCTCTAATACATATTTCTTATCAAGAGATTCATCAGTAGTTAGTTTTTAGTTAACTGATCAAGCATAAACTCTTGGTATTGTATCATGTGAAACTGACAGTTTAAAGCTCTAGCTGAGAGAGTAGCTGAAGTGTAGACCTTTTACCCCATCTGTCTAGTGACCTTGCTTCCCTTTCAGAAGGAATAGGGTTTTTAGCTGTGGTCGGCTACTGCCTTGGGTCCCTGGGATATAGTTTCTGGGTCTGCAAGTGGGGCCTTGTAAAGGTGCTGATGAGTATCTGGCACCCTGTAAAATCTGTCTGGTTTGGCAGGGGCTGGGGTAAAGAATCTGGAGCGGAGCAAACATCATTGAAAGCATCATCCACCACAGAGAGAACAGGAGGTATAGCTAAGGGCCTGTGCTGTGGGAGGTGCAGAAAGGTCCTAAGTCTTTTCTGGAGTCTGAAAATCCTGTTGCTGCCATTGGAACTGTTCTCGCATGGCATGCAAGGTTCCCCCAAAGGAGAATTCGCCTGGTGGGGAAGCAGCTGGAATGGATTCTTCAGCATCAGAATCTTCAAAATTGGAGAAGGAGCCTCAGGCTGGTCAGTTATGTCTGATTCATCAGAATCATCAGAAGACACTGGCTCAGGGGCTCTGCCCTAGGTCTCTTCTCTGGGGCTGAGAGGCTCTGTCTGGGTGAGATTGAGATCCTCTAATTAAAGAAATTAAATCTTCTGCCAAAGAAAGCATTTGAGAACTAGAAGAGGGCCTGGATGAGGGGTTTAACAGGCACTGATTTAGTAGTTTTGGCTGCTTTAGCCCTGGCAAAGGGCTTAATGGACATGGCTGCTGGAGACCTAGCAGCACCACGTGCTGGGGTAGAGACATCCAAGGGATGGTGTCTGATAAATCAACCACCGTAGTGGGTAAAATTTCTGAGGTCGATTCAAGAATTGTAGCAGGGCCTCAGTTGTAAGAATAGGTTCAGCTGTACTTTGAGCAGTTTTCTCGGTTTCGCCGAAACCGAGACACTCGCGTTTGCTTTGCCGTGGTTTCGCCGAAACCGGACCGCGAGTGTCGGTCTTTATCTTTGCTTTTGGAAGATTGGGTAGTCGGAGGGTCCGACGGCATAATGTACGCAAAATCAGTACCGAAAACTGTTCTGCAAACTCCGACCGACGCCTAAGCGTCGCCGGTTGAAAGAGGCACAGGCCGAACAGGCTGCTACGTCGTGGGCTGGGCCTAAACAAGGCAGACAGTAAGAGTGGAAATCTTTATGAGGTATTTGTTTCCCACAGGTTAAACAATTGTTAACTTTTTCTGACATCGGCTGAGGCAAGAAAGAGTCCTCAACGGGTACTTAGCTTTAGAAGTCTTCAAGTAGTATTCGGTAGAAGTAATCTCTGGATCCGACCGACCGCACTTGCGAACAGCTTCTGCTTCGGCGCCACGCGGCAAGAAAGACTGAGGAAAATGGCGTCGGCTGATGCTTTTATACCCGAAGACCAACAGAGATGACGTCGGGTGGAGTGCGACATCAGCCGAAGCCGGACCCGGACTTTGGAATCCGGCCGACTGCAGGGCTGCCTGACGACAGGACAACCCACTTGTTATGACTGCAGATGCATCCATGAAGGACATCCCTTCTTGCTGAGGTAATTGCCAACAGGAAAGCTGTTTTCCATGAGAGAAATTGCAAGTCAACTGAACTGCTGGCTCAAAAGGAGGTAGAGTCAGTTTTTCTAAGACGAAATTGAGGTCCCAGGCTGGCACTGGGGCCTTTCTTGGTGGCTTAATGTTCTTGATTCCCCTGAGGAATTGTCTTAGTAAGGAGTGAGAGAAAACAGGAGGATCAGTGTTGTATCTAGCTGAAATAGCAGATGCATGTATCTTTATTGAAGAATATGAGAGGCCGCTCTGTAACATATCTGCCAAATATTCCAAGATGAGTGGGATGTTCAGTAATGATGCATCATGTCCCTTGCTGGTATTCCAATTGCTGAATCTTTTCCACTTTGCTAAGTAAACCTTTCTGGTGGATGGTCTTCGAGCCTCTGTTAGTATCCGCTGAACTTCCATGGAGAGAGATAAGCTGAAGTTATTTATGGGATTTCCCAGGCTGTTAGCTGCAGTGTCTGAAGGTTTGGATGCAGTGTTTCGAAATTGTGTTGAGTCAAAAGTAGAGGCCACTGAGGGAGGGCCCACCTCCTGGTGTGACATATGCTCCGTAGTAGTGGGTACCAGTGTTGTCTTGGCCAATCCGGAGCTATTATGATTCCCTTGGGCTTCTCTGCTTTGATCTTTAATAATACTGAGGTCATCAGTGGCAGAGGTGGGAATGCATAGATTGCTAGGGAGTTCCAGTTGAATGAAAGGGCATCTATTTTCCAAGCCTTTGGATGGTATGTCCTTGTGCAAAATTTTGGTAGAAGATGATTGAGGTGAGAGGCAAATAGGTCCACTTCTGGCTTGCCCCATGTCGAAGTGAGTTGTCTGAAAGCCTTCGGATGTAACCTCCACTCGTGTGGATCTGTGAAATTCCTGCTTAGGCTGTCCGCCAACACATTGTCTTTTCCTGGAACAAACTGGGATTGTAACTGGATGTTTAGACTCAGTGATTTCTCCCAAAGCTGCATTGTCAGTCTGCAAAGGGGGTAAGAGTGGGTGCCCCCCTGCTTGTTTATGTACCACATCACAGTGGTGTTGTCTGTCCGTATCATTAAATGGCCTTGCTGGAGTTGGTGTTGAAAAGCCTCGATAGCATGCATTACTGCCAGCATTTCCTTTTGGTTTATATGCAGATGTGTTTCCTTTGGAGACCATTGTCCTTGTATACACCTGCCTTCCATGTGCGACCCCATCCAAGGTTTGAGGCGTCTGTAGTCATGGTCTGTGTTATCTGTGGTTTTTTGAACGACATACCTGTGTTTTCCTGGCTCACTGAGGCCCACCATAGGAATTCCTTTTGTAGACATGGAATGAGTGGTATGATTGTCTCCAAGTTGTTGCTGTGTTGAGACCAAATGCTTTTTAGGTACCATTGAAGCTTTCTCATGTGTAGTTTTGCTAATGGAACCAGTAGAATGCAGGATGCCATGTAACCCAGGGCCTGTAGGAATCTCCTTGCAGTCATCTGGGTGAGTTTTGCTAAACCTTTGAAGTATTGAGTTAACTTCTCTTGCTTGTCTTCTGTCAGGTAAGCCATCTGAGAGGCTGTGTCTAGTTTGGCTCCTAAGAAGATTATTTGCTGGGATGGCTGCAGTCTTGACTTTTGGAAGTTGACTGTGTATCCCAGAGCTTGAAGTAATCGTATGACATAATCCAGGTTTTTGTCAACATCAATTTGTCGTCCGCTTGTATGAGGCAGTCGTCCAGGTAAGGGTAAATTTGTATACCCTGGAGCCTGCAATGAGCAATTACTGAAGCCAGGCATTTTGTAAATACTCTGGGCCTAGTAGATAAGCCAAATGGCAATGCTGAGAATTGATAATGCTCTGGCCCTGCAAGAAATCTGAGGTATCTTCTGCAGCTGTGTCTGATAGGGACATGCAGGTATGCCTCCTTGAGGTCCAGAGTAATCAGCCACGACTCCTTGCCCAGCATGGGAAGGAGTTGCTGTAGAGTCAGCATTTTGAACTTTGGTACTATGAGAAAGGTGTTTAATGCGGACAAGTCCAGAATTGGTCTCCATTGAGATTCTTTTCTTGGAACAAGGAACAGTCTTGAGTAAAACCCTGTTCTTGTTCTTGTTGTGGAACTCTTTCTATTGCTTTCATTCGAGTCAGCAGAGTGATTTGCTTGATAGCCTCTGCCCTTTGATGTTGTGGTAGATTTGGCATGCCTTGTTTTCTTGGTAAGGTATGAAAATGAAACCTGTACCCTCGGTCTATAATGTCCAAAATCCATTTGTCCTTTGTCAGTCTGTGCCAGTTTTCTGCAAACAGAGATAATTTCCGCCCAAGGGAGCTTCTAGTTGTTCCCTGGTAGGCGGTAGTAGAGGAAAGTCATTGAGTTTGTGGTTGTTGGGCAGGTGAAACCCCGCCACTTCTTTGGTTTCCTGGCTGCCATTGTCGCCCCTGTAAGGGCCTCTGTACTGGCCTCTTCCTCGCCACGCCTGTTCTTACCCCTTTGAAACTTTTCTGGATTAGGAAAGGACCAGTTTTTTGAAGGCCAATTCCTACTGAATCTGGGAAGTTGAACCTGGAGGAAATCTTTCACAGTCTGAACTGATTTTGCTTTTTCTTCGATGGTCTTTAACACATCCTTAGCATTTGCACCAAAAGCTTGTTCTTTCCAAAGGTGCATCCAGAAGTTTTGCTTTTACATGATCTCGTAGAGGTTGATCTTTTAACCAAGCATGTCTACGCATCACTGCCCCTGTCATAGCTGCCCTACATGAAGCTTCCAGTGCATCATATCCACACTGCAGGAAGTGATTGCTTACTTGCTGAGTGTTATGTACAGCTTCCTGCAAAGTCTTCCTGTCTAAAGGATCAGGAGAAGCTAATGTTTTTGTAAATCTTCTAAGAGATAATCCTGATATTGGAACATATGAAAAGGCAATTTAAAGCTCTCATAGATAAGGTAGTGGATGTGTAAACCTTTTACCCCATCTCTAATGACCTTGCTTCCCTGTTGGAGGGCAAAGGATTTTTGAGGTGGAAGCTGAAACTCCTTTAGGCCCCTGTGAAATAGTTTCCAAATCAGCAGTATGGGCCCTGAATAAATGGGAATGAGTTTCTGGGACCCTGTAATACCTGTCTGGCTTGGCTGGAGCAGGAGGAAGAGAATCAGGGTAGCACTAGAATCAGAATACAAATCATCCAGAACATCAAGTACAGGAGGAATAGCTAAGGGCCTGTGCTGAGGCTTCTTAAGGAAAGTCCTAAGGCATTTCCTAGAATCAGAATATTCCTGACCCTGCCACTTGAAATGTTCCCTCATGGTGTGCAGAACTTCCCCAAAAGAAATACCCTCAGGAGGGAGGCCAAGGTATGGAATCTTCTGCATCCGAGTCCTCATAGGTCTGGAAGAGCTCTTCCTGGCTATCAGAGTGGACAGAGCCCTCAGAGTCTTCATCAGAAGGAGAAGGGTCAGAGGGTTCAACCCGTGGCCTTTTATCAGGAGGAGGCTGGGATGCTCTCTCAGGATGGGCCTGTGAACCTCTGATCATGGAAATTAAATCAGCAGCCATGGACATAATTTGTGTCTCCGGAGTCGGCTGAGGTAAGGATTTGGAAGCAATATGCTTTGTTTTGCTGGCTGCCTTAGCCCTAGTGTAGGCCTTAATAGACATGGCCATAGGAGGCCTGGCAGCTCCACGTGCAGCAGTGACCTTGTCTACTGCAATGGTCTCGGCATTTCCTCGGTTTCGTATCCGGAGGAAAGTCTATAACTGGCGCCGGAGTAATGTCTGGAATCGGAGTCGCCGGTAATGGTGTCTTCGGTTCGAGCGGTGGAGAGACCGTCTCAGAGGGAACCGGAGCACTCGCGCTAGGTTTTGGCGTGGAGTCGGTGGTAGACGCGGGCCGAGGATGTCGGTCCCGGTCTTTTCGCTTTGGGAGTTTGCGATGTCGGAAGATCCGACGGCATGGTGTAAGCAAATTTATCGCCGAAAAAATCTTCAGCGAACTCTGCCCGGCGCCTGAGAGTGCGCTTGTTGAAGCGAGCACAGGCTACACAGGCCGAGACGTCGTGGTCTGGGCCCAGGCAAGGGAGGCAGTAAGAGTGGAAATCCTTATGAGGTATTTGTTTACCACAAAAAAGACAATTGTTAACTTTTTCAGTAATTTCTGACATCGGCTGAGGCAAGAAAAGGTCCCCCAATGGGGTACTTAGCTTTTTTGATGACTTCGGAATCGTAGAATACAGGAGCTGACCGACCGGCACTTGCGAACTGCTTCTGCTTCGGGCACCGCGCGGCATGAAAGACTGAAGAAAATGGCGTCGGCTGATGCTTATGTACTCCAGCCGCTCTGACGTAGGAGAGAAATGCGACATCAGCCGACGTCGGACCCAGACTTTGGAATCCGGCCGACAGAGGGCTGCCTGAGGCAGGACAACCCACATGTTATGACTGCAGTTGCATTCTTGAAGGACATCAGTGAAGCAACGGAATATGAGAATATACAATGAAATTATAAAAAGGCACAAAAAATATAAAACAATTTGGTGATGGAATAAATGTTAAAACTGTTGTTTATGCAAAGATTTTTAAGGGAACATTAAGAAGTTACCATTTTTGATAAGATGTAAAAATAAGGCAAGGAAGAATTGGTGCAATATTTGATTAAAAAAAATTAAAAAAAAGAACTATTAGACATAAACAAGAAGAAATTATGGAAAAGTTTATGGATATAATGTATAAAAAGGAATTAATATGGATTATAAAAAAAAAATCTAAGTCTCTACAAAGAGATTAATATTTGAGAAATGGAAAAAAAATAAAAGAAGAAAGGGGAGAATCAGCACCAGGAATAGCTAGATTAGATCATAAATATTATAGAGATATATATTAAATAAATGAATTGAATAAAGGAAGAGAGAAATGAATAACATATGAAAGGATTTGCAGTGAGATAATAAAGTCTATATGGGAAAAGACAAAAATGACAAAAAACTGGCATTATCTAGGATAAATAGGGAATGGAGTTTTTTGTTTAGAATCCTAGCATTAAGCAGTAATAATTTTAGATTTTTTTGGTTTTGATTTGCAATGTTGGAAGTACCTTCAGCTGCCAAAAAAGGCACTACGGGGTAAGACAATATTTTAGCTAATATTCGAAAGTCTAGAGGGGAGAGTTGCAGACCATCCCTGGTAAAGCAGCATGGTCTTTTGACCATCTCCTTCCATGCTGACAAATACTGCACACTCCCTTAGAATGACTTAAATAATTAGCTTAGTTTCTGGTGTCAATCATCTTTTGTTCATATTGTGGCATCATCCTTGGAGAAGGTAAAATGCTACTCAATGCTAGGCTCATACCAGCCTGAGGTACATATTCCATGTCTCTCACCATATAGTCTATGGAGATGCGTCAGGTCATTTACTCCCACATGGAATATGACAGTCATATTGGTAACTGTGGTCCAATGAACTGTCTGCGTAATGTGGTGGTTCCTAGTCCCTGATAAGCAACTGACCGTGACTTTCTTACTCAGCCTGGTGAGAGGGATATCAGTATGCCTCACGATGGGAGTCTCCAATGACTAGAAAGTTGGACTGTGTGGTGGCTTGCCTTATGGGCTTAAGAGGTAGAGGCTCCATGAAATGTAGCTCTATATGTTGATGTGGGTGTTGTTTTGAAGCAGTGCATTTGGGACGGCTGAGGCGATCTGTTATGTGTACTTAATCTAGGAGGTCTTTGTGGTTTATGAAGGTCACAATTAAGTGCCTCAGCATATGTCAGTCGATATGTCTGCTTTGAATTGTGCGTGTGTACTACTGACAACCTTACTGACATTAGGAGTACTTTTATGTGAGAAATTTGCCTCCAGTGACATTATGTAAATACATCTCTCACACACCATATCAGTTTGAGAATTAACTGGTTGTCAGTAAACATGAGGCAATTTCTACATTTCCTCAGGATGCCCATATCCACCAAGCCGGTAACAGAGACAGTAGAAAAGTTCATATCCATGGTAACAGACCCTTTTTTTTATTATTGAGTAGACAGTTGGAGTGAGAATATCAATCAATCACTCACTGTCAGGAGCATCTGGTTTGCAACTCTGGTGACAGTGCTTGTCACTACAAACTAGCTGTCCTGTGTGCAACTAGGTACTGGAGAAATTTCAATTGCATTTTTATAGGAAAAATGTTACTCAAGGAGTCTGAGTCTATACAGAGCACTGCCAAACACTTGAGGGGAAACTAAAATGCAGACCCTGAAAATTTAAGGATGAAATATTTAGGCGGATATTCTGAAGTTAGAAACAAATCAAGCAGTACTCGCTGAAAACAAAGAATTAGCTTGTCAAGAATGATGAACAGGGCGGCCATGGTGGTGCAGTGGTTAGCATTGCCGCCCACACAGCAAGAGGTTCGGTTGCGTGGGTTTCCTCCGGGTGCTCTGGTTTCCTCCCACATCCCAAAGACATGCTGCAGGTAGATTGGACACTCTAAATTGGCCCTAGGTGTGAGTGTGTGCCTTCTGTGGAAGGTTGGGCGCCGTAAAACTCCACTGGCAATCATGAGCGGACAAGGTGATCCGCTGTGGTGACCCCTAACCAGGAAAAAGCCGAAAGAAGAAGAAGAAGCTTGCCAAGAATGATGAACAGAGGGGAGTCGCATGAATGGCTACTGCCTGGCTACTTCTAATGCTGGTCTCACCACAGCTTCACTCTGTTGGGATACAATGCTCCTTTGCTTCTTCTCTCACCAGAAGCAAAATGTTAGCGCCAATCCCAAGATGAGAAGCAGGCCACAGCTTGTTTAGTGATCCACAGTCTATCCCAGAAGGTGCAAGGGTATGTAGGCTTGTAGCCTTTTCCTGGTAAATGCCTTGAATAGCAACCAGACCAATCAGGAACATTAAGCACAGACACTCAATCTCAAACCACAAACAGTTAGGAATCGATGCACTCTGACCTTCTCTCACCAGGACTAAAATATAATCACAGATTCCAAGCTGTCACCTATAAAGCAGTTATTAGGCTTTCTGGTGATCAGCAATCTCCAGGAAATAAAGTCCTTGTACTCCTTCTCTCACCAGGAGAAAACAGAAGCACTAATTCCAAGATGACTACACTGAGGCAGAATGTGGGCTCTCCAGTAACTGGTGGTCTTGCAATACATGTTTAAAGTAAGATGAAAAAAATGGTTTATCCTAAACACTGCAGTGTACACCAAGCAGTTTAATACGAAAGTGGGTAACTTAAGTTTTAATTGTATGTAGGGTTCAAGATTGAATCCAATCAAAACAGGTGATATACAAGGGAAAAAAGAAGTTACTCTGAATTTTAAAAATCCTATAGTACCCCTGGATTTTTGGGTAGTAAAAACGTACAGGAGAACGTTAAAAACAATTGGGGAATGTTACACAAGATATAAAGAAGTATGGAAATATGAAGGGAAAAGTGGTAAACCACAAAAATGGAAAGAAATGAAAATTAATATACAAAATTATGGGAGATGGAGATTGCCAAAAACAGAAAATTGTGGTATAACTGTATTATGAAAAAGTACTACAAGGTACATCCATGTTAAGAATTAAAAAAAAAAAAAAAAAATATATATATATATATATATATATATATATATATATATGTTCTTAGCATAATGTTCCATCCGTGTTGTGTATTTTCATTCTTCATTAATCTGTGGGTCTCTGTTCCCCCCTCAGAACCAACTCGGCTGTTTCACTACCTTGAGATTCGAAGCTCGAGCTCCACCTCTCTACGCATAATGCCTCTTTCCACGAGAGTATCTCAGATCGAGTTTGCTGCAATTATATCTACTGTCCACCAAAAATAATTATATATCACAAAGAAAAGTATAGAACAACAGGAGCTCAAACAGGAACTGTGATTCCTATGACCATATCCATCAAGTAACTCGAAAGTCTTGGACTGGGGGAAGAGGGAGTTAAAGAAGAATGAAAATAGGCAACACAGATGGAAAGTTATGGTAAGAACATAACTTCTTTATCTGATGTCATTTCATTTGTTCATTAACCTGTGGGACAGTGTCCCAGCTACAGAAACCCAGGGTGGCCTTCATGGAAGGATATTCCAGAGCACAGCAGAGCTAAAGGCACTACTACTCCTGGAAATGATGTCCAGCTTGTAATGAGTAATATGAGGACTGACCAAATAGCAGCTGCACAGATGTCATCAACAGATACGCTTCACCAAAAGGTTTGGGAAGTTGCCATAGACCTTGCAGGGCGAGCTTTAGTCTGATCAGGCAAAGGGATGTTCTTTGAAAAATAAACAAAGGAAATGCAGTCTTTTAACCATCTTGCCAAAGAAGTCTTGGCAATTACTTTACCTCTTTTAAAGATATAAACAAACAAGTGTTCAGATATCTTGAAAGCTTTTGATCTGTCTAGATAAAAATGTGGTTGTCTATGCACATCAAGTAAATGAGGAGTGCATTCTCCCTTATTTTGAAAGTTAGGGAAGAAAACAGAGAGGTTAACAGAGTGGTTGATATTGGTTTCCATAGCAGCTTCAGGCATGACCGGTGAGCAAGGTTACTCTATCCTTGTGAAATATTAAATACGGAAACTTGGAAGAAAGGGCCTGTAACTCAGATTCTTCTTGCCAAAGTAATAGCTACTAGGAAAAAAGTGTCTTCCATGAAAGAAACTTTAACTTTAAACCTACTGTGGCCACCGGTTTGAAAGGGGGACGAACCAGCACTTGCAACATAATGGAGAAATCTCAAGGGTGGAGTTGGATCTTTAATTGGAGGATGAAGTAGAAAGGTGCCCCTAAAAAAGACTTTACATCATTAGCTTCATCTAAACTCTGTAGAGTCTTCTCCAAAATGGAAATTGGGTACTGGAGCGAACTGAACTTTTACAGTGGAATAGCTAGTCCCATCATTAAAAAGGAAGCCAAAGAATCCAACACCACAGAAACATGGGCTGTTCAAGGCTCTATTCGTTTCTGTTGGGCCCTCCATCTTCCTGGTGGAGGGTTTATGGGCAGAATTAAGATCTTCTGGACAGGGGATGAAAGCCTGGGATGTCTGGCCATAATTGGAATTGGAGAAACAGTGTAGTTAGTTTCAGGCCTTGAAGATCCAGATGAGGCTGCCCCAAGGGGCGAGACAGAAGATCTGGAAATGGATCTAGTGTCACCAAAGAGCAAACCAGATGAGACCAAAGACAGGTGAACCAGACTTGTCAATGCCAAAAGGGAGCAATGAGGAACATCTTCCTCTTCAACCTGAATTCCTTTTGCAAGAACTTGGGAATTGGGGCAATGGAGGAAAAGCATAGAACAGATCAGAAGGCCAAGCATGGACTAGACCATCCCTTGGTGACTGTCCCTGAGGAGGGATCAAGCCAAAGTACCTGCTGCATTTGCTGTTGAGACGGGAGGCAAAAGGGTAAGGGCTGACCCCATCTTTGGAGGATCACATTTGCCGTGGACTGGTTCAGAGACCACTAATGAGGTATCAGTAGAATTCGGCAGAGCCTGTCCGCTAGCATGTTGGAGTCTCCCAGAATGTGCGTTGTCACTAGAAAGCTGTTCATAGAAATCGGCCATTGCCATACTCTCATAGCTTCTCAGCAGAGAGGGTAAGACCTGGTTTGTTTGTTGATGTACTAGACCACTGACATATTGTCCATCTGTATTGCAATGGTCTCTAGAGGAAGAAAGCCGTGTTGCTCTTACAATGCCAAAACTGCTTCCATCTCTAGAACACTGATGTGCAAGTTGGTCTCCTGGGGTGCCTTGAACCGTCCTAATGCCCCCCTCAATCTAGGAAGCATCTGTGGTCAATGTGGTGTCTGGAGAAGGAAGAACAAAGGGGCAACCTTGACCAACGTCTGCAGAGTGAAGCCACCATAGAAGAGATTCTTTGCATACTCGGGAAAGTCTGATGGAAAGGCTTAGAGGACTTCTGTGTACAGACCATCGAATCACTAATGGTCCACTGTAAGATTCTCATGTGAAGGTGTGCTGTGGGCAAAAGGGGTATCGTGGCTGCCAGAGAACTGAGGGCTCTGAGAATCACACTCGGTGGAGGATTTGGTATGGCCAGAATTTGTTTGATGTTAAGCGTAAGCTTGACACTTGATTCACTGTGAGATAAGCCAGAGAAACTGTTGTACCTAGACATGCCCCTATATAATGCATCACTTGAACTGGTTCCAAATGGGACTTCTCCAAGTTGAGAGTTATGCAAGATGTGGAGTCAACTGCAAAAGATAATCCTGGCTTGAATCAGATGATTCCTGTTTGGAGGGGTCAAGAGCCAGTTGTCCAGATAGGGAAATATCTGGAATCCATGGAGCCTGAGATGAGCTGCAACTAATGCCAAGCATTTGGTGAACACCCTGGGGGCTGTGGTGAGACCAAATGGGAGTGAGCTGAATTGAAAATGACTTGCTCCCAGCCTGAAACGAAGACACCTTCTGGAGCGTGTCTATTCTGATGTGGTAGTACGCATCCTTCAGGTCTATTGAGCACATCCAGTCGTTCTTCCTCAGTAGAGGTAGGATGGACTGAACCGTGACCTTCCTGAACTTCATGTTCTTTACCGATTTGTTTAGAGATGTCAGGTCCAGGGTTGACCTCAAGTCCCCTATCTTTTAGGGCTCCAAAAAGAACCTCGAGTAAACACCCAATCTGACAATGAGGGGGACCTCCTGGATGATTACTTTTTGCAGACATTTTGCTACTTCCATAGCAGCATCCTCCCTCTGACTGGGTGAAAACATCGGGGAGGAAAGACTTTTGTCTTGGGGTATCTAAAAAGGGAATAGAGTATCCTCTGGATACAATCCTTAGCACCCATCGGCCATTTGTGATGGCTTCCCAGGCTTCGGAGTTCAAGGAAAAGCACCCCCTCGACTGCCTCCAGAGGAAGGCTGTTAGGCAAACATTCAGAAGTGCTGGAAGGGTCTGTCCGAAAAGATATCTCGAGATCCTTGGTTCTGGGCACCCCTTCATCCGCGAGGGCAGCATCTATCATTTTGGTTATTCTCCCCTCAGCCACTGTGGGAAAATTCTCCCTAAGAATCCTGAAAAGGACCCAAAGATTTTTTGAACTACATCTTTTTACTACCATGCTGGTTCCTGGAGAAGGATCTTTGTAGTGTGGAAAAATGGATCCCGATAGCAGAAAGGGTCTTCTCATTTTTCTCACTGCGGGAGTGTGCGTCTCGAACAGTTGGCTCAAACAAGGTTGATCCATCAAAAGGCACACTGATTAAGGATGTCTTGAAAGGCTCCGCAAAGTCACACAGCCACATCCAAGCATGACACCTTATGGCAATGCAGGAACCACCAGCCCTTGAGGTACCCTCTACTGCATGGGATATCAGCCTCATGGACACGTTAGACAGGAATTGGACAGTGGCAATTCTGGTGTTGAAAACCTTCTGATCCTCTGCAGATATGGACCCTTGGGTAGATCTACAGAGTTCCTTGACTAGGTTTCCTCTGTAGTCTCGTAAAATGGAAAAGGTAATTTAATGCTCTCAAGGTAAACTCTTTTACCACATCTGTCCAAAGCCAGAGATTCTCTGTTAGGGGGATGGACAGAGGAGCTTTCTTGAGCTAGCTCTTTTTTGGTGGCTGCGCAACACATATGGCATCTTCCAGAATACCCTTAGTCCAGAAGGTTTTGTCCTGGGGAGCACTCAATATTTTGTCTGCACGCTTGAGTACGGGCTTCACCGTGTCCGGATCCTTTCCTGCCCTAGAAGACACCAACTCAATGAGCGGGTTTGCAGGGGGAGGCATCCAGGATGTAGATGGGCAGATCTGAAAACCTACAACAGCACTGTTTCCTCTGGGGAGGGGTTCTGGGAAGGCCATCCACCTCTTCGTGGATGATTTCCAAGATGTCTCCAAAGGGAGACATCATCCAGTGGAGATTTTAGGGACCCCTCCCCTTTCTCAAAATCAGTGTCAGTGGTTACAGATTCTACTAAGTAATCAATGTGCCTCTGCTTGCACAGTCTCCTCCGAGGAACCTCCTCAGTGGGATGCTCCAAGTTGTTGTTCGACGATCTCTGGGGGTCCATAGATGAGACAGTCTGGAGGCTTCCCAGGGCTGGCTGCCCACATTGTAGAAGACAGGCCTCAGAGACAGATCCAGTGAGGAAAGAGAGAGCTTTGGTTGGGGGAGGGGTGAGAACAAAGGGTCTCCCAGAATGGGAGAGAACCCTTCTCCCCCACTTTGAAGGCAGGACAACTCTGAATGCCCAAGGGAAGTCCTCCCGAGGCTGAAGCGACTGGAACAGACATCTCCCGGGACACCCTGAGTCTTCCGCTCCGAAGGGGGAGCTGGAGCAGAGCAAATGCCAAACTCAAAGGGGAAGTGACAGCTCCAAAAACTTCTGAGTTTAACTCAACCCCCCCCCCCCCCCCCCCCAGAACAGAAGTCGAGGCTACTGCTCCAAGAAGCACTCGGAACAGACATTGTCAGCACCAAACATGGGGAAACAGTTGGAAGCGAAGATGTGATGAGTATCAGCTCCGACAACTCAATTCCCAGGACCAACGGAACCAACAACTCCGAAACCGAAGGTCAAATCAGAGAAGGAGCCACGTGATGGAATGGGGAAAGCCTCGTGGATCCAGAGGGGGACGAAGTAAGCAAAATCCCCATCTGAATCTGTGCTTTGAGAAACTGCCTCAATTTGCCAACGCCCGTATCCAATAGACTCTGAGAAGACATGATGAAGAAGGATGCAGAAACAAGTCTGGAGGTCCTTTTTGGGGAGGTTTCCAGGAGCGGAAATCTCTAAGCCAAAATGCTCGGCCCCAAACTAGGGACCAAGGTAGTGGGAACTGAAGGAGAAGGTTCCAAAGCCTTCTGTTCCTACAGCTTAGGCACCTTTTTAAAAAGCTCTGACTGAGAAGACGACCTGTCGGGAGAACGCTTCCTTTCTTCCCAGGCCTCTTTGTGCTTTCTAGAGGGGGGTTGAGCCCCTGAAGTAGAAGGAACAGTAAGAGGGGAAGAAGTAGGCAGTAACCCCTTGAGGATTAACTTATTATGGCGGTCCACCAAAGCCCACGGGTGAAAACTTGCACAAACCAAACAGGCATTATCCAAATGTGCAGGCCTCAAGCAATAGACGCACTCTCTGTGGGCATCACATAAGGAAATCTTCTGCCCACAGAAGTGCACTTCTTGAAACCTAACGGCTTATCAGCCTTACAAACCAAGTAAACGTAAAAAAACAGATAGAAAGTCCAGTAGAGGCCCCTTGTCAGAAAACAGCAACTCCAATCAAAAAACCTTAACGCAATTTATTAAAATGTAGAACAAGCGTTTTCGCCACAGCAGTATGTAGCTTCTTCAGAGGTAGAATAAAATACAATAAAAAAGCACACCACATAAATATCCTAGGAACCAGGAAATGACATTGTTCAATTTCCTGAATTTCAATTTTGTTACATATTGTATTCAAAGGAACAGCGCTCACCTTCCGTAACAAATTGCAAACATTACACAAGAAACCAGCACACATAAAAGGATCGGACGTGTAAGATAAACTTGAAGTAGTATATTGTTAAAAAAATATATATTTTGTTAGAAACATTAACATAATAATTATGTACTTATGAAATATATACCTAACAACAAGAATTAAAAGATGTAATCAGTAATGTATGTTTCAAAGTCACCCGCCTAAAGGCACTAGAACATAAGTTACATATGTTCAAATGAGTATGCCTCAACATAAGCTAGTGAACTTCATATTAAAATTACTCAACTCTAATATTACAATCAAATGTTTTTACCATCTCATTTTTACCCTAAAGGTCCGTTCTAACTATTTGCATACGTCAATGAGTTATGAATACCTGTACCAAATAATTTCACTTTATCTAAGATAACTCCTTAGTTTTAATACAGGTGTGATGTTGCAGTTATTATTAAGTCCTGGATGCCTAAACGCATCCAGTCGCAACTGCCATTCTAACTCACGATTCTCCAAAATCAATGGGAATGGGCCACCTCTGATCTTCACTGGTACGTGATCTATGGCCATGAAAGAAAAATTATGGCCTGGATTTAATTCAACGTGTTTCGCCAAAGCGTTGTCATTCCTGTTATTCCTAATGGCGTACAAGTGTTCATACATGCGGTCCCGGACCCTACGGTCCGTCTTTCCGATGTAGAACGCTTGACAACAGTTGCACATTGCTATGTATATTATGGACTTGCTTTCACAATTTAATGGGAAGCGAATCAAGTATTTTCTGTCCCTTACTGTAAAAGTTTCACCTATTTTAACACTGTTGCAATATCTACAAAAACCACATTGTTGCATCCCATTCTTTTTGTTGAATACATATTGGGATGTGTCCCTTTGTAACAATTCCTTAAGGTTGGTAGACCTTCTAAAAATAATCTTAGGGAGACTACCTAACTTGTCAACCAAGTAAGAATTAGAATTGATGAAATGCCAGTTCTTCCGAATTATAGCTGAGATTCCTTTAGAATTTCTGCTAAAAGTGGTGATGAAACTTAGGCCAAAGTCACTGTCTTTTACTACAGGTATGACTACACCAAGTTCGTCACTGCTCAAGTTTAACTCCACAAGGTTTATATCAGAATCACCATCAATCTGGTTAAGAACAGTTTGTACCAATAAAGGTTTATAAAAACCATTAAGTCTTTTACTGGTGACTTCCTCAATCAAGTCATGTAACAATTCCTCAGGGTACCCTCTGTTCTTAAACATTTCCTTCAACAGTTCACATTCAATGGTGAAATCCGCCATAGTACTGCACATTCTCCCTGCCCTCACCAGTTGTCCCTTTACAATCGACCGCTTCTGTTTATACGGATGGAAACTGGTGAAGTGCAGGAAGGAGTTGCAGTACGTGCTTTTTCTAAACACTGTTGATGTTAAAGTGCTGTTCCTAAAGTCCTTGGTTAACCTAACGTCAAGGTAGTCTATTTCCTTCTCTGAAAATTTAGACGTGAATTTCAGAAACTCAGTTGTTGTATTCAAAGTTTCAACAAAGTTTATAGCTTGGGTTTCCAGACCCTTGAACAATATAAAAATGTCGTCAAGGAATCTGGTGTAGTATGCAACAGGTTCCATAAGTCCTGGCATTTTCCTTAAAATATTAGCCTCCCAATAGCCCATTACATAGTTGGCAACACTAGCACCGCAAGGGGAACCCATTGCCACTCCTCGTTTTTGGAGAAAGAATTCTCCATTAAAAGTGAAGTAATTTGACGTCAAAACGACGTCAAGCAATTCTGTTACTAAATCAACCTCTAACCTAGAAGCCCCACATTCCTGGAGCGTCAGACCTATCCATTCCACCGCCTCTAAATGTGGAATGGAAGTATATAGGTCCACCACATCTATCGTTAGGAAATTGTTTTCACAATTGTATGGAATGGCACTGATGTTCTCAAGAAAGGTCCAGGAATCTTTACATATACTAGGTATAGTTTTAATATACTTGTCTAGTATATTGGTAATGAGTTTAGAGCAAGGATATGTAATAGATGACCTTCCGTCGATCAAAGCCCTCATAGGGGGATTTTTTACATCTTTATGAATCTTGGGGATTCCAAACAAAAAGACAGTGACTTTGGCCTAAGTTTCATCACCACTTTTAGCAGAAATTCTAAAGGAATCTCAGCTATAATTCGGAAGAACTGGCATTTCATCAATTCTAATTCTTACTTGGTTGACAAGTTAGGTAGTCTCCCTAAGATTATTTTTAGAAGGTCTACCAACCTTAAGGAATTGTTACAAAGGGACACATCCCAATATGTATTCAACAAAAAGAATGGGATGCAACAATGTGGTTTTTGTAGATATTGCAACAGTGTTAAAATAGGTGAAACTTTTACAGTAAGGGACAGAAAATACTTGATTCGCTTCCCATTAAATTGTGAAAGCAAGTCCATAATATACATAGCAATGTGCAACTGTTGTCAAGCGTTCTACATCAGAAAGACGGACCGTAGGGTCCGGGACCGCATGTATGAACACTTGTACGCCATTAGGAATAACAGGAATGACAACGCTTTGGCGAAACACGTTGAATTAAATCCAGGCCATAATTTTTCTTTCATGGCCATAGATCATGTACCAGTGAAGATCAGAGGTGGCCCATTCCCATTGATTTTGGAGAATCGTGAGTTAGAATGGCAGTTGCGACTGGATGCGTTTAGGCATCCAGGACTTAATAATAACTGCAACATCACACCTGTATTAAAACTAAGGAGTTATCTTAGATAAAGTGAAATTATTTGGTACAGGTATTCATAACTCATTGACGTATGCATCACACCTGTATTAAAACTAAGGAGTTATCTTAGATAAAGTGAAATTATTTGGTACAGGTATTCATAACTCATTGACGTATGCAAATAGTTAGAACGGACCTTTAGGGTAAAAATGAGATGGTAAAAACATTTGATTGTAATATTAGAGTTGAGTAATTTTAATATGAAGTTCACTAGCTTATGTTGAGGCATACTCATTTGAACATATGTAACTTATGTTCTAGTGCCTTTAGGCGGGTGACTTTGAAACATACATTACTGATTACATCTTTTAATTCTTGTTGTTAGGTATATATTTCATAAGTACATAATTATTATGTTAATGTTTCTAACAAAATATATATTTTTTTAACAATATACTACTTCAAGTTTATCTTACACGTCCGATCCTTTTATGTGTGCTGGTTTCTTGTGTAATGTTTGCAATTTGTTACGGAAGGTGAGCGCAGAGGCGCTGTTCCTTTGAATACAATATGTAACAAAATTGAAATTCAGGAAATTGAACAATGTCATTTCCTGGTTCCTAGGATATTTATGTGGTGTGCTTTTTTATTGTATTTTATTCTACCTCTGAAGAAGCTACATACTGCTGTGGCGAAAACGCTTGTTCTACATTTTAATAAATTGCGTTAAGGTTTTTTGATTGGAGTTGCTGTTTTCTGACAAGGGGCCTCTACTGGGCTTATCAGCCTTGTCTGATTTAGCTTCAGACATGAAGAAAAACGTTTTTTTTTTTTTTTTTTTTAATAGAAAGTAAGAGAAAGAGAAAGACAGGAGGGAAAAGGTTATGGCAGACAAACATGAGTACAAATTACCAAACTCTACTACAAAACTAACTAAATAAGGCAGGGAGCAGAAGACTAAAAGACAAGAAAAACTTTGGTGATATTAGGCTCGTTGCAAAAATGCAACAAGTTGGAGGAGGTCAAGAGCATTGAAACTTCACTGTTTGGTCGACGAGTGGCAAATGAGATCTGAGGTACTCTGGGGGAAAGAGGCATTGTGGGTAGGGAAGAGGAGCTCACGCTAGTAAAATGACGTAGTCTGTTCCGAGGGTCAGAAGAGAGACCCACAGGTTAAAGAATGAGTGAAAATGACACTAATCAAGAATTAAAAAAGGCTATCAAGTACAGAAGGAAAAGGTTTGATAATTTCTTTATGAACGGGATGTCCTAGAGAACTTTGCTGAATAAGTAACATGAAATACAAAGTATTGTAAGAAAGAAAATGTGAGGAGTAAATGAGGAAAAATTAACACTTTTGGGGAAGTTTTGAAAAGGAATATAAATGGGTAGCATTTACAAACTTAATGGATTGAACATCTCATGAAAAATAAGAGAAAGAAAAATACATGAAACTGGGACAAAATATTGCTCACAACAATCTAGAGATTATGAGAAAAATATGTGAAGGATTACTGTATATTTAAAAACTTAAGACGATGATGTGTTAGATTAAATAAATATGACTGTGAAAGAAAGGATGGAAGAATAGTAGTATATATGTTGACTTCAAAAAAAATTAACTTTTTGTATTTTTTAAACAACAAAAAATGAAAATATTTTGTCAAGATTGTGTGTTAAAGAAAAAAATGGATAGAAATGACAACATGCATGTTAAGAAATTACAACATATGTTATATGAATGTCTAAATAATGTAAATTGTAACTAAGGAAAAATGTAAATTAAGCAACCCTTAGTCTCTTCAAAAAGCGAGTGGGATTTTTCTACAACCACATGTGCCACCACCAGCTCAGACAGATGGAGCAGCAGTTTAACATGTCATCCAAAAGACAGCGCACACTACAGTGCAGCGCTATGGAGTCAGTAATGGAAAAATTCATGTATGTTTGGGAATAGAACCCACAGCCTTCTTATCTTCTGCTAACAAAGGCAAATATCCTACAAGCTGAACTAAGGAGACTGCTCAACGGGTAGCACACTAAGAAGTAAGCACACTATGGAGTACACTAAAAAGCCCCCAAATTAAATAGTAAGCACACTATGGAGTACACTAAAACAGCCCCCAAATTAAATTATTTAACTAGAAGTAAACTGAAATACAATGCTTTAACCACAGAACAGAAAGTACAGTTGCGTACACTTACCATAAATGTAGATGTTAGAGTGTATTCATTGTTGCAGTCATCACACTTGGGTTATCCTGCCAGGGGTAGCCCTCAGTCGGCCCAAATACTAGAGGCTTAGTATTTCTGCATCGGTTGCTGTCGCTCCAGGACTGATATCAGGTCGTCAGTGGTATAAAATCAGGCAGCCAATGCCATTATATCAGTTTTTCTTGCCCCAGGAGTCCCCAAACAGGGAGCTAGGTTATTGTGGAAGACCACCACCAATAAATACCAAATATTCCCTGTAAGGAGTGAGGAAGAAAGAGAGAGAGAGAGAGAAGGGGGATGGAGGGTGAGAAACCAGGACTGCAACAGTGAATACACTCGAACATCTACATTTATGGTAAGTGTACACAACTGTACTATGTTTTTCGTGTTTCACTGTTGCAGTCATTACATTTGGGTAGATTCCCAAAGCTAAGGAAGGGAGGAGGAAGTTAGAGAGCATTAGGACCAGCTATTAAGCCCTGCAATACTGCAGTGGCAAAACCAGCTCTGGATTTAGAAAAGATAGGCATGTGGTAATGCTTGGTGAAGGTATGAACAGAGCTCCAGGTAGCAGCTTCTAGGATGTCCCTGGTAGGGACACCTCTGAGAAAGGCTGTAGAGGTAGATGCAGCCCTGGTGGAATGTGATCTTATCCCCTGTAGGGTAGGTTATCCATGGTGCTTATAGCAGAAATGAATGCAATGGGCTATCCATTTAGAAATGGTTTGCTTTGAAATGGCATTCCACCCTCTGCACTTGCAGCAAAGCCAACTAGCAGCTGTTCAGATTTTCTGAAAGGCTTAGTTCTGTCCAAATAAAATCTAAGTTGTCTGTGCATGTCCAAGGAGTGCAGAATTCGTTCTCCTTTGTTTTGTGGATTAGGGAAAAAAGTAGGCAAATGAATGGACTGATTTAGGGCCACACTAGACACCACCTTGGGCATAAAGGAAGGATTGGTCCTGAGGAAAACCCTGTCTGCATGGAAGATAATGAAGGGCTCCACTTCCATGAGGGCCTGTAATTCAGACACTCTTCTTGCTGTGATGGCTAGAAGGAAGGCTGTTTTCCAACAAAGGAATTTCAACTCTACAGTTGCAGCTGGTTCAAATGAAGGGAGAGTGAGCTTTTCCAATACAAAGTTAAGGTCCCAGGCTGGAGTAGGGGCTCACCTGGGGGGGGGGTTATTAAATTTTTAGCCCCTCTGAGGAACTGCTTTAACGGGGTGAGAGAAGAGGGGTGGTTCAGTATTATAATGTGCTGAAATTGTAGAGGCATGAATTTTAATAGACGAGAAGGATAGGCCCTTGTGGAGCATTTCTGTTAAGTACTGAAGAATATGAGGTAAACTGGGCACCGTAGTGCCCATACCATGGGTCTGGCTCCAGGAACAGTATCTTTACCACTTTTCAGCATAGGATGTTCTAGTACTAGGTCTCCTTG
The DNA here is from genome assembly GCF_019279795.1 of Protopterus annectens. NCBI lineage: Eukaryota > Metazoa > Chordata > Ceratodontiformes > Protopteridae > Protopterus > Protopterus annectens. The sequence goes on along the minus strand of NC_056748.1, from coordinate 710,802,963 downwards.
CTTCCAGAATGACCTCTAGCACCTGCTTACTGAGGGATGCTATTGAAGAGCTCAAGGAATTAGCCAGGCTGCAAGGTTCAGGGTTTGAAGCTGAGGGTGCAGAATCTGGCCTGCAGGGACAGCAGGGAAGGTGTCTGAGGTAGGTGCCATGGATCCAGTAGTATCATGCTGCACAAGAGGGGGTACACCAGTGCTGGCGAGACCAGTCTGGTGCAATAAGAACTGTCCTTGGTTTGTCCTGTTTGATCTTTAGCAGAACCTTTGAGAGGAGAGGCAGAGGGGGAAAGGCATAAACCGAGAGGCTTTCGCAGGTGAAGGACAGGGCATCCACTTTCCAAGCTTGGCTGTGGGGAGTCCTTGTGCAGAATTTGACCAACTGGTAGTTCAGGGGGGAGGCAAACAGGTCTATCTCTGGAGTCCCCCATTTGTTCCTCAAGAGGCTGAATATTTTTGGTTCCAGTTTCCATTCGTGTGGGTCCATGAGATTTCTACTTAGGTCGTCTGCCAGTGAATTTAGCTTGCCTAGCAGGAATTGAGCTTGTAGGTGCACTTGGTAGCTCAAGGTTATGTTCCACAGAGCTATGGCTAGCTTGCAGAGAGGGTACGAGTGGGTTCCCCCCTGCTTGTTTATGTACCACATAACTGTGGTGTTGTCTGTCTTTACCACTAATTGTCCTGGAAGGATGTGGTCCTTGAAGCCTGTCACGGAATTCTGTACAGCTAACATTTCTTTTTGGTTGATATGCAGGTGCATCTGCTTCGGGTCCCATTTGCCCTGAATGCACTGCCCTGCCAAGTGAGCCCCCATGCATAGTCTGATGCGTCTGTAGTCAGGGTTTGGGCGGCAGTGGGTAGACTGAAAGGGAGCCCCTTGTTGAGGTGGCAGGCCCCTGCCCACCAAAGGAATTTTGTCTTTATACAAGGAATGATAGGAATCATTGATTCCAGGTCTTGAGAATGTTAACACCATAGGCTTTTTAGATACCATTGTAGTTTCCTCATATGCAGTCTTGCATATGGAATTAATAGAATGCAAGAGGCCATGAACCTCAGGGTTTGCAGAATTTTCCTTGCAGATAGCTGGGTCTTTGTGGCTAGTAGTTTGAAGTAGACTGTCAAACTTGTTTCTCTGGCATTAGGTAAGCCATCTGGGAAGTTGTGTTCAAGCTTGTTCCCAGGAATACAATCTGTTGGCAGGGTACTAGATGAGATTTATTTTCGTTTCTGTGTATCCCAGTAAGGTTAGACGTTTCTTTACAAATCCCAGATGTTTTAACAGTATTTCCTGGCTTTCTGCCTGAATCAGACAATCGTCCAGGTATGGGTATATCTGAATATTTCTCTGCCTGCAAAATGCAATGGCTGGATCTAGACACTTTGGGAATACCCTGGGCGCAGTAGATAAGCCAAAGGGAAGTGCAGAGAACTGACAGTGCATGGAGCCTGCTCTGAAGCGTAGGTATTTCCTGCAAAATTCCTTTATTGGAATGCGTAGGTAAGCTTCCTTTAAGTCTAAAGTTGCCAACGAGGCATCTTTGCCTAGCATAGGAAGCAGCTGTTATAAAGTGTTAGCATTTTGAATTTTGGGATTACTAAAAAGGTGTTTAGACTAGAGAAGTCCAAGATAGGACGCCAGGAGCTGTCATTTCTGGGTACCAGGAAAAGTCTCAAGTAAAACATTGTCCCCCTTTTCTTCTGCTGGGACAGGTTGAATAGCCTTGATACATAGAAGAGAGAGAACCTGCTGTTGAGCCTCTGCCCACTGATTTGGGGATAGGTCTGGCCAACCGTTTGGGGGTTGGTAAGGTGTGGAAGTGGAATCTGTATCCTTGGAAAACTATACTTGAAACCCATTTGTCCTGGGTAACGAGTTCCCAGTTTTTTGCATGCAGGGCGAGCTTTCCTCCTAAGGGAGTAGGCAGTTGAGCAGGGCTTGGATGGGTTAAGGTTAAGTCATTCTGACATTTTTCCATAGGGGGTGTCTTACTACTTCCACTGTTGGAAGTGGGAGCCCCCATTGCTTAGGCCTGTGTGTAGCCTGAGACTGTAACCTAGGTGGTCTGCGGTTCCTGGGTTTGGACTGAGAAGGCCTAAAAGAGACTGGAAAGGACCAATTCTTAGAAGGCCAATGCCTACTAAATCTGGGAGGCTGTACTTGCAGGAAATCTTTAACAGTTCGCATAGATTTAGCTTTTTCCTCCATCTTTTTAAGGACATCAACTCTGTTGCCAAACAGGTGGTCTTGGTTTAAGGGGACAGCCAGTAATTTAGCTTTAACATGATCTGGCAAGTTTTGTTCCTTAAGCCAAGCATGCCCTCTAAGTACAGACACAGTGACAGCAGCCCTGCAAGATGCTTGTAAAGAGTCAAAACCACATTGCAAAGTATGTTTACCAACTTGTTCAGCAGAATGCATTAAATCCTGCAATTCTTCAGTCAGGAATCAACATCATTTTCTAAGTAGCCCTATAATATGCTGCTGATACTTTAATATATGAAACTGGCAATTTAAGGCCCTAATGGCCAAAGTAGCAGAAGTGTATACCTTCTTACCCCATCTGTCCAAGGCATTGGGGTAGGGTTTTTGGCAGCAGTAGACAATGCCCTTTAGTCCTTGGGAAATGGTCTCTCGATCCGCAGTAGGATTCTTGAAGAGGAACTTGTGAGAGTCAGGTATTTTGTAATACCAGTCAGGTTTTCTGGGAGCTGGAGGTAAAGTGTCTGGGGCCAAGCTAGAGTCCAAGAAGGCATCATCTACAATGTCCGGAACAGGAGGGATAGCTAAAGGCCTGTGTTGAGGGAGGAGTAAGAATTCCCTAAGCCTCTTTTTGGAGCCAGAGAAATCCTGGCTTTCCCAGCAGAAATGCTCCCTAAGAGTGTGCAAGGTTTCACCAAAAGAAAAATCTTCTGGAGGGGAAGCAGAGGGAATGGAATCCTCTGCATCAGAATCCTCATAGGTAGATAAGGGCAAATCCTGGTCATCAGAAGAAACAGAAATTTCAAAATACTGATCAGAAGAATCAGAAGGAAAATCAGTTCTGGGTCTCTTAGAGGCGGAAGGCTGGCTTTCTCTAATTAAAGTAATAAGGTCTTCAGCCATTCTAAGCATTTGTTTTTTAGGCATATGGACCTGATCATGTGGTTTGGACGTCGGTTTTCTAGGCGTGGGTCGAGTTTTAGGTCTTGATGACGAAGATGGAGTTGGTTTAAAATGCAAATCTGTAAACCTGAATACACCCTCAGAAGCCTGTGCCTGCACAGCGGTTCCGGACCAAACCAAGATAGAGACATCTGCAGGTTCCATAGTCTAAGAAGCATTTCACGGCATACGGGACTCCAAATGGGTCTCAGTAGAGGCCTGCGAATCTGAAGTATTGGGTATCAGGGGCTGAGAAAGCGCCTCACCGAGTACCGGCGAACTGGCGACTAGCTTAATGGAAGCATCGTCGGCAGTTTTGGACCTATACGGTCTGTCTCTGTCTTTATCCTTATATTTTTTCGTAATATCGGTAGTCGGACAGCTTACCGAAGCCATTTCTGGATAGTTAAACAGACTACCAAAATAATTTGCTGCGAAAATAGACAGACGACTAATAGTTCGGGGGTTGAATAAGGCACAAAACCGACAGCGAGAGACGTTGTGGTCTGGGCCTAAAGCAAGGAATGCAGTACGGATGAAAATCTTTATGATGTATTTGCTTTCCACAGGTAAGACAATTGTTAAATTTTACTGACATCGGTTAAGAGCAAGAAAAAGGATTCCCAACGAGGTACTTAGCTTTTTTCGAAGACTTCGGTTCTGAAACTTGAAAATGAAAATTTCAAGAGTCGGCCGACCGGCACTTGCGAACTGCTTCTGCTTCGGGCACCGCGTGCCAAGAAAGACTGATGTAATGGCGTTGGCTGCATGTTTATACCCCTGACGACCTGACGTCATGGAAGAAGAGACAGTACCCGACGCAGGAATACAAGACTTTGGTATTCAGGCCGGCTGAGGGCTACCTGCAGGCAGATGACCCAAATGTAATGACTGCAACAGTGAAACACGAAGAACATCTGTACTATGTTCTTCGTGTTTCACTGCTGAAGTCATCACACCTGGGTCGATTCCCAAAGCTGAAGAAAAGGGTGGAAGCAGTCAAGAAGACTGGGGGCTGGCTAGGATGCCCTGAAAGACTGTGGTTGCAAAGCCTGCCCTGGATTTGAAGAAGATAGGCAGATGGTAATGCTTGGTGAAGGTATGAACAGAAGTCCATGTTGCAGCCTCCAGATGTCCCTGGTAGGGACCCATTGAGAAAAACTGCAGAGGTGGAGGTTGCCCTGGTGGGATGCGTCCTGATCCCCTTTGTGGGTGGTTTCCCATGGTGTTTGTAGCAGAAATGGATGCAGTATGCTATCCATTTGGAGATTGTTTGTTTGGATATGGCCTTGCCCTCTGCCCCTGCTGCAAAGCTGACTAGCAATTGGTCAGTTTTCCTAAAAGATTTAGTCCTATCCAGGTAGAATCTGAGCTGTCTGTGCACATCTAGAGAATGCAGAATTCTTTCCCCCTTGTTTTGTGGGTTAGGGAAAAAGGTGGGCAAATGAACTGATTGGTTGAGAGTCACACTGGATACCACTTTAGGCATGAAAGTTGGGTTAGTCCTGAGGGAGACCCTGTCAGCATGGAAAATGATGAAAGGCTCTACAGCCACGAGTGCTTGTAGCTCTGAAACTCTTCTAGCTAAAGTGATGGCCAGAAGCAAGGCTGTTTTCCAAGAGAGAAATTTTAACTCTGCTGAAGCTGCAGGCTCAAAGGGGGTAGTGTGAGCTTTTCCAACACAAAGTTAAGGTCCCAAGCTGGTGTAGGAGCTCTTCTGGGCGGCCTTAAATTGTTAGCCCCTCTTAGGAACTGTTTGATGAGATGGTGAGAGAAGAGAGGTGGCTCTGTGTTGCAATGAGCAGAGATGGCAGAGGTATGAATTTTAATAGAAGAAAAGGATAGGCCCCTGTGTAGTAGGTCTGCTAGTTAATCCATGATGAGAGGTAGGGAGGGCTGTGCTGTTCCAGCTCCTTTAGCCCGGATCCAGGTGCAATACATTTTCCACTTATCTGCATAGGATTTTCTAGTGCTGGGGCGTCTGGCCTCACGTACAACATCCAGGACTTGTTTGCTTAGGCTGGCAGTTGGAGGAGAGGTCAGGGAATAAGCCAGACAGCTAGGTTCAGGGTCTGCAATTGTGGATGCATGAATTCTCCATTCTTCTGGGTCAGGAGTGTTGGGATCTGAGGTTGATGCCATAGTGGCAGGGTTGACAGGCTGTGCAGCAGTGGTACCAGTGCTGGCGTGGCCAGTCTGGGGCAATCAAGATTGCCCTTGGTTTTTCCTCCCTTATTTTGAGCAGTACCCTTGAAATTAGTGGTAGAGGAGGAAATAACATAGATCGAGAGGTTTACCCATTGGAAGGAAACAGTATCCACTTTCCAGGCCTTGCTGTGAGGTTCCCTGGTGCAAAATTTGCTGAGCTGGTGATTGTTGTGGGAGGCAAAGAGGTCCACCTTCGGGGTGCCCCACTTCTGGGTTACAAGGTTGAAGGTTCTGTGGTCTAGCTGCCACTCGTGTGGGTCTAGCAGGTTTCTGCTTAAGTTGTCTGCCAGACAGTTTTGGGATCCTGGCAGGAATTGTGCTAGCAGGTGAATTTGCATGGCTGAAGCCATGTGCCAAAGGATCATGGCGAACCTGCAGAGAGGATAAGAGTGAGATCCCCCCTGCTTGTTGATATACTACATCACTGTGGTGTTGTATGTTTTGATCAGTAGAGGCCCCGGGGAGAGTAGGGGGTCTGAAAGCTGTCAGCACGTGCTGAACAGCTAGCATCTCTTTTCAGTTGATGTGCAGATGTATTTGATTTGGGCTCCAATGGCCCTGAATGCACCTGCCGTCCAGGTGTGCACCCCAGGCATAATCTGATGCATCTTTGGTTAGGGTCTTGGCGGCGTGGGGTTGTGAGAAGGGAAGACCCTTGTGGTTGCATGCTGCTTCCCACCAAAGAAAATCTTTTCTTAGACAGGGTTTCATAGGTACGATAGTTTCCAGGTCCTGAGAGTGTTGACACCAAAGACTTTTTACATACCATTGCAGTTTCCTTATATGCAGTCTGGCAAATGGAATGAGTAGAATGCAGGAAGCCATGAACCCTAGAGCTTGCAGGATTTTCCTTGCAGATAATAGGGTTCTGGTGGCTAGTTGAGAGAAGTAGCCTGTCAGTTATGCTTGTTTTTCTGGAGTAAGGAATGCCATCTGGGATTCTGTGTCCAGGTCTGCTCCCAGGAATACAATTTTTTGAGCGGGGACTAGTTTGGATTTCTTTTCATTTATAGTATACCCCAGGGAGGTCAGTAGGTCCTTTACAAAGGTCAGGTGCTGTAACAGCTTTTCCTGACTGTCTGCCTGAATCAGACAGTCGTTTAAATAGGGATAAATGTGAATATTTCTTTGTCTGTAAAAAGCAATGGCAGAAGCCAGGCATTTTGTGAAAACTCTGGGAGCAGTGGATAAGCCAAAGGGAAGCGCAGAGAACTGAAAGTGCATAGATCCTGTCCTGAAACGTAGATATTTCCTGCAAGATTCCCTGATTGAGATGTGTAGATAGGCCTCTTTTAGGTCTAGGATGGTTAACCAAGCATCCATGGAAAGCATAGGAAGAAGTTGCTGGAGGGTGAGCATTCTGAATTTTGGTATCACCAGGAAGGTGTTTAGAATTGATAGAGCGAGGATTGGGTGCCAGGTGCCCTCTTTTCTGGGTACCAGGAAAAGCCTGGAATAGAAACCTAGGCCTATCTGGTCTGCAGGAACAGGCTGTATTTCCCTCATGGAGAGCAGGGAATGGGCTTGTTTTTTGGCCTCTGCCCACTGGTTTGGAGGAAGATCTGGCAACCCATTTGGGGTTGGCAGAGTGTGGAAATAAAATTTGTATCCCTAGGACATTGTTGAGGACCCATCGGTCGTTGGTAAGAGAGACCAGTTTTTTGCATGGGAGGAGAGTTTTCCTCCTAGGGACACAAGCAGGTGGGCAGAGGTAAGGCATGGAGGTGTAAAGTCATTGTGAGTTCTTTCCATAAGGTGGTGGCTTAGCACACTCCCTATTTTTGAAGTGGAGGAACTCCATTGCTTAGATTTCTGCATTCCCTGGGACTGCTGTCTGGGGGGGGGGTCTGCTTCCCCTAGGTCTTGTCTGAGCTGGCCTGGAGGGGGCCAGAAAGGTTCAGTACTTATTGGGGCAATGCCTACTGAACCTCGGAGGCTGGACCGTTAAGAAGTCTGTCTGCATATATTTAGCTTTTTCTTCCATCTTTTCAAGACCTCTTCTGCATTGCTGGCTAACAAATTGTCTTTGTTCAATGGTGCGTCCAACAGTTTTGATTTACATGGACTGGCAAGGTCTGTTCCTTAAGCCAAGCATGCCTTCTAAGTAAAGAACCAGTGACTGCTGCCCTGCAAGATGCTTCTAGGGTGTCAAAGCCACATTGCAAGGTGTGTTTAGTAAATCGGCTTGCAGAATGCATAAGCTCCTGTAATTCTTTACTTTCTGCACAAGCAGGAAAGGGAGTAGTTCCATGGTATGTTGCTGGTATTTTAGCATGTGGAACTGACAATTTAGTACTCTAAAGGCAAGAGTTGCAGAGGTGTATACTTTTTTACCCCAAATGACTAAAGCTCGGGAATCCATGTCCGAGGAGGTGGGATTCTTAGCTGTGGTTGCTTTTATTCCTTTAGGTCTTTGGGGGATGACCTCTGGGTCAGCAGTAGGATTTTTGAATAGAAATTTGTGAGAGTCTGGGACTCTGTAATACCTGTCAGGTTTCCTGGGAGCAGGAGGAAAGGTGTCAGGAGTCAAACTGGATTCCATAAAGACATCATCCACAACATCTAAGACAGGAAGAATGGCTAAAGGACTGTGCTGTGGTAAATCTAAGAATTCCCAAGTCTCTTTTTTGGACTGAGGATAGTCCTGACATTTCCACTGGAAATGCTCCCTTAAAGTATGTAGGATTTCACCAAGTGAAAAAATCCTCTGGAGGAAAGGCAGAAGGAATGTATTCCTCTGCATCCGAATCCTCATAAGCAGATAGGGGTTGCATGTCTTCATATTCTGAAACCTCAGAGTCATCGGACTCCTGGTCAGATAAAACTGCTGGGGACAAGTCTCTTTCTTTTGGAAGGGGTAGTCTGGCTTCCCGTAATAAGCATGATAAGGTATTCCACCATTTTAAGCATTTGAAATTGAGGCATGGAAGCAGGTGCCTCAGCTTGGGTCGATCGTTTTTTAGGTGTAGTTCATACCCTGGGCCTTAGACACTCGGTACTTTTAAAAAGAACTGAAGACGGGAAAGTCGTCGGTTTGTGTCAAGTACCGGTAGTGTGAAGAACTTCCTCGGAAGCCGGTGCCTGCTCAGCAGCTCCGGACCCATCCAAGGTAGAGACATCTGCAGGATCCTTAGTCAAAGAAGAGTCTCGCGGCAACGAACGGGTCTCGGTAGCAGCCTGAGAATCCACAGAAGGGGGCATCAAGGGCTGTAAAAGCGCCTCACTGAGGACTGGTGAACCGACGGCTAGCTTAAAGGAAGTGTTGTCGGCAGTTTTGGACCTGTGTGGTCTGTCTCTGTCTTTATCCTTACGTTTTTTCAGAAGATTGGTAGTCGGATGGCTTACCGAAGCCATATCAGAATACGGTGATGGAGAGCGAAAATATTTAGCTACAATAAGGGCCCAATGACATATAGTTCTGGTGTTGAACAAAGCACAAAAGCAACAGGGAGGTACGTCGTGATCTGGGCCTAAACAGGTGACATAGTAAGAATGGAAGTCTCAGTGTGGTATTTGCTTTCCACAGGTGAGCCAACTTTTTCTGACATCGGCTAGAGCAAGAAAAAAAGGATCCCCAGAGGGGTACTTAGCTTTAGAAGACTTATTCGGAAACTAAACTCGGGTAACCGCTGACCGGCACAAGTGCAAACTGCTTCTGCTTCGGGCTCCAAGGCAAGAAAGACTGATGTAATGGCATCGGCTGCCTGATTTTACAACACTGACGACCTGACGTCAGTCCTGCAATGACAGCAACTGATGCAGAAATACTAAGCCTCTGGTATTCGGGTCGACTGAGGGCTACCCCTGGCAGGATAACCCAAGTGTGATGACTGCAACAGTGAAACACGAAGAATATCATATGTAAATAAAGCAGGGAGGCTACAAAATAATTTAAAGAGGAGAACTGAGTGATAAAAAGTACAGTTTTGTACCTACCATAAATGTAGATGTTCGAGTGTTCACACTGCTGCAGTCATCACTCTTGGGTTATCCTGCTGTCAGGCGGTCCCGCAGTCGGCCCGAGTTCCAAAGTCTTGATCCGGTGTCGGTTGCTGTCGCTTATTCCCTGACGTCAGTGCGCCAGGGGTATATAAGATGCATCCGACACCATTTTCTTCAGTTTTTCTTGCCCCAGATGTCAGGTGCCCCCAATAGGTAGGCAATAAATATTGCTATATAAAAATATACATATAAAAATAAAACAATACCTTGAGTCACAAGCAAATACACCACAGAGGTTGTATAGGATAGAAAGGAATAGATAAGTCCAGCTAGTTCAGAGGGGATGGAGGGAGGGGTAACCTGGACTGCAGCAGTGTGAACACTCGAACATCTACATTTATGGTAGGTACAAAACTGTACTATGTTCATCATGTTACACTGCTGCAGTCATCACTCTTGGGTTCAATCCCAAAGCTAAGGATGGGTGGTGGAACTAAACAGGGTTTGGAGAGGCTAGTAGGCCCTGCAGAACTGCAGTGGCAAAGCCAGCTCTGGTTTTAGAGTATAGAGGTAAGTGACAGTGCTTGGTGAAGGTGTGCACTGAACTCCAAGTTGCAGCCTCCAAAATATCCTTGGTTGGTACCCTCTGAGGAAGGCTGTTGATGTTGCTGTAGCCCTGGTGGAATGGGGCCTGATGTTACCAGGCACAGATTTCCCACGGTGTGTGTAGCAGAAATGGATACAATGTTCTATCCATTTTGAAACGGTCTGTTTTGAGATAGCTTTTCCTTGAGATCCTGCAGCATAGGATACAAAGAGCTGGTCAGATTTTCTGAAAGCCTTAGTTTTATCCAAGTAGTAACGCAATTGCCTGTGAATGTCCAAAGAGTGTAGGAGCCTTTCCCCTTTGTTCTGGGGGTTTGGATGAAAGGTGGGCAAATGAATGGTTTGGTTTAGGGCCACACTGGATACCACCTTTGGCATAAAGGAAGGGTTAGTTCATAAAGAGACTCTGTCTTGATGAAAAATGATGAAAGGCTCCACTGCCATTAGGGCCTGTAGTTCTGAGACTCTTCGTGCTGAAGTTATTGCTAACAGGAGGGCAGTTTTCCATGATAGGAACTGTAGCAGTGAAAGCTGGTTCAAAGGGCGGAGTGTAAGCTTTTCCAGAACAAAGTTGAGATCCCAAGTTGGTGTTGGTGGTCTCCGGGGCGGTCTTATGTTCTTAGCCCCTCTAACTGTCTTAGTAATGGGTGTGAAAATATAGGAGGATCCGTGTTGTATTGAGCTGACATAGCTGAGGCGTGGATCTTAATAGATGAGAAGGAAAGTCCTTTGTGCAACATCTCAGTTAAATATTGAAGAATCTGAGGAATATTTGGGACAAGGGGATTTTGGCCTTTAGCCTGGTTCCAGGCGCAGAATCTTTTCCATCTGTCTGAATAGACTTTCCTGGTGCTGGGCCTCCTGGTCTCCAGAATGACGTCCATCACAGCTTTAGAGAGAAGTGTTGACTGGTTATTTAGGCAATTTGCCATGCAGCCAGATTTAAAGTCTTGAGCTGGCTGTGTAGAATCTGATTGTTTTGCTGAGTGAGCAGGTGAGGAATTGTAGGCAAAATCCATGGTGGGCCTTGAGCCATGTTCCTTAGTACTGCATACCAGTGTTGGCGTGGCCAGTCTGGAGTAATGAGTATCATTTGTGGCCTCTCTAATCTGGCTTTCAGCAGCACCTTTGCTAGAAGATGCAGTGGAGGAAAGGCATACACTGTCAATGTTTTCCAACTTAATGAAAGGGCGTCCACTTTCCAAGCTAGTGTGTGGTATGTCCTTGTGCAGAATTTCCGTAGTTGGTAGTTTTGGGGGGAAGCAAATAGATCTATGTCTGGGCTCCCCCATTTTTGAGTTATCATTGCGAATACTTGTGGATCTAGTTTCCACTCGTGAGGATCTGTGATGTTTCTGCTTAGATCGTCTGCCAGTGTGTTTTTCTTTCCTGGCAGGAATTGTGCTTGTAGTTGAACTTGGTAGGTCAGTGTGTGTTCCACAAGGTCATTGCTTGTCTGCATAGGGGGTAGGAGTGTGTGCCCCCTTGCTTGTTTATGTACCACATCACCGTGGTGTTGTCCGTCTTTATTAGGAGTTGTCCTGGATGTAGGAGGTCCTTGAAAGCTGTTAGGGCATTTTGTACAGCTAGCATCTCTTTTTGATTGATATGTAGATGCCTTTGGTTTGCAGACCATTTGCCCTGAACACCCTGTCCTGCCATGTGTGCTCCTCAGGCATAATCCGATGCATCTGTTGTTATAGTTTGCCTGGCTGTGGGTAAGGTGAAAGGCTGACCCTTGTTGAGGTGACATGCCTGAGCCCACCATAAAAACTCCTGTTGAAGGCAGGGAATGAGTGGAATTATTGTTTCCAAGCTGTGGCTGTGTTGAGACCATACGCTTTTCAGATACCATTGTAATTTCCTCATATGCAGTTTTGCAAATGGTATTAGTAGTATGCAAGATGCCATGAATCCCAAGGCCTGCATAATTTTTCTTGCAGGGAGTTGGGTCATTGTTGCCATCATTTTGAAGTATTGAGTCAGTTGTCTTTGCTTGTCTGGCGTGAGGTAAGCCATCTGGGCCGTTGTATTTAAGCTGGCACCCAGGAATATTATGTCTTGTGAGGGCACTAGTTTTGACTTCTTTTCGTTTACTGTGTACCTTAGCCAACTTAGTAGGTTTTTGACAAACGCCAGATGCTTTAATAGAATGTCCAGGTATGGATATATTTGAATCCCTCTTTGTCTGAAGTATGCAATTACTGGTGCCAGACATTTTGTGAAGACCCTTGGCACAGTAGATAAGCCAAAGGGCAGTGCAGAGAATTGGTAATGGGTTGAACCTGCAATAAATCGGAGGTATCTTCTGCAATTTTGTCTGATAGGGACATGCAGGTATGCCTCCTTGAGGTCCAACGTTACTAGCTAAGCCTTCTTGCCCAGCATGGGAAGAAGTTGCTGTAGTGTTAGCATCTTGAATTTCGGTACTTCCAGGTATGTATTTAGAATTGAGAGGTCCAGAATGGGTCTCCAGGCTTTGTCCTTTCGGGGAACTAGAAACAGTCTCGAGTAAAATCCTTGTCCTTGCTCCTGTGTAGGAACCTGTTGAATGGCTCTCATGTCCATGAGAGCTGAAATTTGCTTTTGAGCCTCTGCCCATTGATTTGGTGGCAGGTTTGGCATTCCTTTTATCCTTGGCAAAGTGTGAAAGTGGAATTTGTATCCTTGAGATACAATATTTAGGACCCATTTGTCTTTTGTGATGATGTGCCAGTTGTCTGCAAAAAGTGCTAGTTTCCCCCCCAAGAGAGCTGCCAAGTCATTGTGTTTGTCTTCTGGTAGTTTGAGACATGTCTTCTCCTCCTTTTTGTGTTGTGGCACTCCATTGTTGAGGCTAGTAACAGCCTTGTGGCTGGCCTCTGCCTCTTGGGTGTCTGTATCTGCCCCTCTGTGGTCTGGCAGAAGCTGGAAAGGACCAGTTTTTGGTTGGCCAATTTCTGCTGAAACGAGGAGGTTGAACCTGTAAAAAATCCTTGACCGTCGGCATAGATTTTGCCTTATCCTCCATTTTCTTTAAAACTTCTTCTGCTTTTACACCAAATAAAACATCCTGCTGTAAGGGTGCATCCAATAACTTTGCTTTAACATGATCAGGTAAAGTTTGTTCTTTTAACCAAGCATGCCTACGTATGACAGACTCTGTCACTGCTGCTCTACAAGAAGCTTCCAATGAATCAAATCCACATGGCAAAGTATGTTTTCCCATTTGTTCAGCTGAATGCAACAAATCTTGCATTTCCTTGTAATCTGGCTGGTCTGTATGTGCGAGCATTTTTTGTTTTAATTGAGACATCAGATATTGTTGATATTTCAGCATGTGAAACTGACAATTTAAGGCCCTCTTAGCTAGAGTAGCTGAGGTATATACTTTCTTTCCCCATCTGTCTAGTGCTCTAGAATCCC